>NC_134705.1:171483753-171768753 GCF_043290135.1 Rhipicephalus microplus
TAAAACAAACAAATGAAAAAAACAAGCGAGCCCTGTGTCAGGGTATGGATGGTTAGGTGAGTTCTAGCGAGAATCGGGACCATTTTATTTCACATCAGACTCTAAAAAAAAAATGGCAGATCCCACGTACAGTGGAAATCGATCACTTGCGAAGCACGAATGAGAAATGCTTACATGTCTTTTTAAAACCAGCACAACGTTACGAGGTGGAGGTAAATGATGCCGTGCACGTTTTCCGTGTCATTATTATCATGTTTGGATGTGTCGTTTATCTTCCTCATCTATTCGCGTCACGTGATACCGAATTTAGTGTATGTGGAGCTAGCGAAACGGCCGCGAGCCTGCTGTGAGCGTGGTATGTTGTCATGTTCTGACAAGACGCACGTGTCAGGATTATCATGTTTGCACCAGTCATATATTTCGTCATTCATTGACGTCCCGTAACACAAAATTTAGTATGTGTGGAGCTAGCAAAACGGCCGCGAGCGCATCATGAAGGGCCAATATATACTCTAATATAGCGTTGAAGCGCGCGCACGCTGGGCACAGTGACGCAACGTTAGCAAAACGCGAGCGCTCTATAGTCAGATGCCAGGCGCGAACAGCGTCCGTCGGCGCGGCCCGACGGCAACCGGCGCGAAATGCAACTGCATTTCGCGCCGGTGCGTTACCCAGACAACGCTGCGTCTGCCTCTTTTCGTGACGGAGGGACGCCGGACGCGCTGAAGCACGCATGCGTCAAAGCAAAGCAGCGCGGCGCGCGTCTGCGAGTATATGGCAGGACCGGCACCTGGCGTGGCAACGCATCCGTGACGGAACGAAATGAACACCCGCGAGCACGCGCACCGCGTCACGTCGAAATGTATTGGCGCCTTGACTGTGGCATGGAGTCATGTACTCACATGATACGCATCTTACGATTATCATGTTTCATCACATGTATCATGACACCATCATCATGTGATCATCATGTATCATGACACGCATGACATAACTTTCATGTTAGGGTTTATCGCTTCTGTTCGTCATGCAATCATGCCATACCATACCAGTTTTGCAACATGTAATGTGAGCGAAACCACCGCAAGAGCTGCAGGACCATGAAATGTAAATCGTGACATTCATGACATAGGTGTGATGATTTTCATGTGATGATTAGTCAAATATGTTTTTAATACAGTAGTGTTATGTCACACCAAGTTTGGTATCGATACTATTTTCGAGACAGCCGGGAGAGCTAAAAGTCGTAGGCGGATGGATGGATGGATGGACGGACGGACGGACGGACGGACGGACGGACAGACAGACAGACAGACAGACAGACAGACAGACAGACAGACAGACAGACAGACAGACAGACAGACAGACAGACAGACAGACAGACAGACAGACAGACAGACAGACAGATAGATAGATAGATAGATAGATAGATAGATAGATAGATAGATAGATAGATAGATAGATAGATAGATAGATAGATAGATAGATAGATAGATAGATAGATAGATAGATAGATAGATAGATAGATAGATAGATAGATAGATAGATAGATAGACAGACAGACAGACAGACAGACAGACAGACAGACAGACAGACAGACAGACAGACAGACAGACAGACAGACAGACAGACAGACAGACAGATAGATAGATAGATAGATAGATAGATAGATAGATAGATAGATAGATAGATAGATAGATAGATAGATAGATAGATAGATAGATAGATAGATAGATAGATAGATAGATAGATAGATAGATAGATAGCGACCGCTTGTGAAAATGGTCGCTATCTATCTAATGTGTGTGTGCAGTGTGTGTGTTACGTGCATTGTGTATCTCCTGATGTCTCTCTTTTTCTCCTTAATTCCCCTCTCCCCCGGTTAGGGTAGCAAAGTGGACTTAGCCTAGTTAACCTCCCTACCTTTCTTATATTATTTTCCTTCTCTCTCTCTCATAGGCGTGCACGGGGGTGGGGGCGGAAAGTCGGCTCCATACATTGACATGATAGGGAGCGGGCCCTACGACGAACCTTCGCCGCCCCCCCCCCCCCTCTTTTTGAAAGGAAACTTGCGCTCGCCTGTGCCTACACCCCCTTACGCAAGACACTGTTGAAGCTTGTTAACGTAACTGTTTACTTGAATGCCAGTTTCGCGCTGAAGGCATTTTCTATGTGAATTATCATGGCATTCGTTTTTGTGTGTGTCAGGAAGTTGGCAGTCTTTCATTCATTATCTCCCTTAAGCTCGAAAAAAATTCTAGGAGCGTTTATTATTTCATTAGCGCACTTAATTGCTCGTTAGCACGAACGCGATTTTCGTCATCCTCCACTGCGTGAGCAACGAGAGCGATCACAGCGCAGGCCTATCGCGGGGAAGAACATCTTAAAAAGGGCCACGTTGGTTGCACATTGACCGACTTCAGATTTTCATCTTGGTAGGAAGCGCAGAAACTATTACACGGAACACACAATACAAGCGCTTCCGTGCAATAGTTGCTGCGCTTCCTACCAAGATGGATCCATACCAACAGGCCCGATACAATTGTTTAGGTTTTCGTCATTTCAATTTAGGACAAGCTGCTCCAACTACTAGAGGCGGGCACCGAAGAATGAAGGTACTGCTAGCTACTGACCGAAGGTAAACTTAGGCAAGACGCTACGTGGGTATGACTGCACAACATGAAGATAGACACGGGCGAATGAGAAGGTACAGCCAGCAAAGAAATTAGTGAGGTCATTCTGACACTGGACCATGCGAAGACATGGCACCGCGGCTTGGTTGGGCAACATCTATCATGTCGTGGCCGGAGGTTACGCTCCCAGCACCAAAATTTGTGACGTCATTATGGCATTTGACGATGTAAAGACATGAAAGTTCATTGATATGTAAAGTTTAACGTCCCAAAACCACCATATGATTATGAGAGACGCCACAGTGGAGGGCGCCGGAAATTTTCACCACCTGGGGTTCCTTAACGTGCACCCAAATCTGAGCACACGGGCCTACACCATTTCCACCTTCATCGGAAATGCAGCCGCCGCAGCCGGATTCGATCCCGCGACCTGCGGGTCAGCAGCCGAGTACCTTAGCCACAAGACCAAAATTGTGGGGAGACACCATGGCTTGGTTGTGCAATATTCATCATGGCTTGGTCGATAATTACGCGATATTGAGCGAGCCGCAGGAGGCAAAAAGATTAACAGCAATTAATGAACAATGAACAACTTTTTCGCAATAACACTCGTTTAATCGATCACCGATTTGCACAGAAATCTGCTCTGTTACATCGGTTACGTTTTTATATTCGTACAAGTTCGTCATCAATACTCGAAGGTGGGTTCAGCCACAAAATAGTCGTGCTACAAGGTAAAACACAGATATATTGTAGAGAAACACACGAAGAAAGCGAAGATGTACCACTCGAGGCCTAAATATACAGAATTTTCTGCCACGACAGTTTCACATCTGGCGTGTAACTGCATAGCGAAATTTCCTCGACAATTTTAGCAATTTGGTTTGGACGCTCTACAGTTGCACAATACGGTGAAACATGCATAATGTATTGCGGTGCAGTAAACCACGAGTGATAATTAGGTGCGGTTCTGACAGGTCTCGTACACGGTGGTTTCTATTGGCAGTTCCACATGCGACGTACCTTGCTGGGCTTTCAAAAAGCGGCTTAGCCGCTATACAGTTCTGCAATACAGCAAGGCATACGTAATGTATTGCAGTGAAGCGTATCAACAGTAGAAAATGGGCACAACATAATACGTATGCAGCGTTTCTCAGAGACGGTTTACGCGCACAGCTGAGTTATTATGCAAAAAAAAAACACGTGAAGCATTTCGGTAGATCGCATCTTATTAGATATGCATGTCCTGGCGGGCGCACACATGAAGCATAGCAGGAACATGTTTGCAGGCTAATTGCTTTCAAGCGGCTGTTTAGAATGGGGAGAGCCCTCCTTTTGCAATTTAACAAGAGTCAGTCTAACATGATCTATAGAAATAGAGAACGATGCCAGCTCGGACAACAGCTGTCAGTGGGTGCACACTTGATCGCATCAGCGAACGAATCAAAGACCGAACAGATCATCTTCAGGTTCACAGCTCAATGCAACAGGCCATCTTCAAATGCACAGTTCAATAGAACAGGCCATCTCCAGGTGTCCAGCTCAATACAACAGACAATGTCCAGGTGCACAGCTTTATACAAGGTCAGGCAAAACCACAAAGTAGATCGGCTGACTACCAAACCATGGCCCGGAAGCTTGCCTAGTGTCAATTCTATGAGCATCGAACACACAGACAAATAAATAGATGAATGAATAAGAAAAATGTAGTTACGAAAAGGGGGCGAAAGGGGAAAACCTATGGTGCATTGTGAGTTTTGAATTATTTCATCACCTATAAACAATATTTGACAAAATTAGTGAGTAATAACTTATTATTTATTGAGAAATACTGATTAGGTTATCAAAATTATCGAAACAGAAAAAGCAACAAGGGAAAAGAATGCTACATTAACCATACGAGCGTTTAGTTTGCTTCCCTGCACTTGGGATAAAAGAATGGCTAATATAAACAGAAAAAAAAAGACTATGCGTACTCTGAAACGGGTTGCGTTTGATTTTTTTTTTCCACCGGCCGTTATGCCAAGGTGCTCTCAGCCTACAGATCAGCTCGTGAACTTAACTAAGTACTTTTGAACATAAACATCAACTAGGTGAAGTTGCTCTTGGCGAATACCAGTAAGAAATAGTCAGCCTCTGACGAGTTGAGGCTCGTCAATGTGTTTCGAATGTATTAGCAGTTAATCAATTTAGAGCGTATGAGCAATCCAAGACCCCTCTGCGGTTCAAAACCTTTGGACCTCAGTCTACATATTTACATGCATTATATCTTCTTACTTTGCTACTTATAATGATTGATTGATTGATTGATTGATTGATTGATTGTAGTAAAGAGTATCGGAGCCAGGTGGAGTACAACACAGCCTCTTTTGGTGATTATTGGGTGCCGCGGTCTTGCAGAACGCGTAATGAACTCCACAGCAAGGTGAAATGTAACACGGGAATGCAGTAAAAAGCTCGAGAACACCACTGACGCGTCGAAAAAAAAAACGAAAGAGAAAGTTTCGAGGCTCGACAAGCACCCTAAGTGAAACTCTCCAAAAAAAGAAGGGAACGCGCCCTCAAAGGTACAAATTAGATTAGCTTGCTGATGGGAGCGACGAAAAAGTGCGTTTCCACCCCCGACCAGAGGGCTAACAACAGGCTCGGATAAAACGCGGCGACGGCAGCAGCAGCAGCAGCAACTTCGCACCACATGAACAACAAACGAGAAAAAAAGGAGAAATTAGATTCCAATAGTTGAAAAGGAATGCTGGAGGGAGAATGCCGAGAGCAAACAGACCGGTGCGTCCTGTTCAAACACAGAGGGAAACATCCAATTACGAAGCGGGGCAAAGGACTCGTCCCCCACCCTACGGGCTCCAACGGTTTCAGCACTGCTATTAAGTATAGTAAGGGCATGATAAAGAAGGAAAGTTCTTGAGAGAGCACCTGAGCCACACCCCTCCTTATGTCACCACCTTCAACGCTGTTGCTTGGCTCATGTTGTAGCGGCTACGGCGTAGCGTGCTTCCTATTCTGAAAGATTCATGCCGAGACTTCGCGCGTGGAAAAAAAAGAACAAAGAGAAAAACGCAGAGGACAGGCGCTGACTAAAACTGAACTTTTATAAGTCCAAAACCTTCTTATACGCTATTTTATAGATGGTTTTAAGTAACACCATGTTGGGCTACTAGCCTTTGTGTTTTGCATTTCAGCAACGAAACACACAGTGTTACGGTAAACGCATACACACGAAAACGGTTTGGTTGGTGCATACGATGCTTCATCGTCTTATCGGTTAACGTCGTCACATACAAGAACAAGAAAACATCAGTTTAACAGCCCAACGTGGCGGCTCCCGAAGGTCATACGGAAAATAATCTATGGGTAACAAAAACGTCACTACAAAACAGCCAATCGTACACCCTCTTTTCCTTTTATCACATTACTAAACTAAAAAAAAAAACCACAGAATCTCTTATGAATTTCTTTAAGATATTTCCAAGGCAAAAACAGCTTCATTGTATTAGTAGATACGCTGATATTGCTCTCCCATACCCCGTCCACAAGTTTTCTTTACTTAACATGATTCAACACTGCCTCCAATACCGAAAACATTGGAATGTTTCTGCGCGTCACCTGGTTTCGCGTTGCCTCCGTGACCAGTCCACCTTTTAGCAAGTGACGTCATCTGCTGACGCCATCATCTGGCGTCACGTTGCGTAACGCCAGTGTCATCAAGACGACGTCACAAATTCTGAGGATCTGTGACATTATACTCGAAAGGTATAAGTATACCTGCACACGAACAAAACAAGGACAGGAGGGACACGGACGAGCACAAACTTACAACTGACGTTATTTTCTCTCGTAGTAAAAAAATACGACTATCCTTCACGTGATAGTGCTTGTTTCCTTTGTGGGCAGCCATCATTTGTGGGCAACCTCGTGTTGATGTCTGCGATCAATATTCACGGACAGACAGACAGACAGACAGACAGACAGACAGACAGACAGACAGACAGACAGATAAGATAGATAAGATAGATAGATAGATAGATAGATAGATAGATAGATAGATAGATAGATAGATAGATAGATAGATAGATAGATAGATAGATAGATAGATAGATAGATAGATAGATAGATAGATAGATAGATAGATAGATAGATAGATAGATAGATAGATAGATAGATAGACACACAGACAGATGGACAGACAGACAGACAGACAGACAGACAGACAGACAGACAGATAGACAGATAGATAGATAGATAGATAGATAGATAGATAGATAGATAGATAGATAGATAGATAGATAGATAGATAGATAGATAGATAGATAGATAGATAGATAGATAGATAGATAGATAGATAGATAGATAGATAGATAGATAGATAGATAGATAGATAGATAGATAGATAGATAGATAGATAGATAGATAGATACGACGAATAACTCCGTTCTAGTGCGGATCAATTTGAGATCTTCCGAATTCCAACCGAACCATTCCTATGCCTCAACGCATCCTAGAAGGATACCAACAAGACCACTCCACGAATTACAACAGAAAGAAAAACAATTTGAATGCCAGGGATATCATTCAAATGTCGAACCGATTCCTCTATTCAACCGTCTTTTTCTGCTTCAGTCACGCATCGGAAATACGCTGTTTATACAAAAGCCAATGTAGAAAAAGATTGAAAAGAAACAAATAACCGAAACAGTAAATTTCAATTTCACATTCTTGCTGGTCAGGATGGCGTTCCCATTGGTATGTTATTCAGAAGCATCGGTCGAATGCCCCTTCATTTTTCGAGCACTACCATACTTTCATCCCCACGTCAGAATTCTTTTCCAAATTCAATTTTAAGCAGCGACAGGCGGAACACGATACACCCTAATAAAAGACGCCATGAAGCAGATGTCAGTAAGCTCCATTTTTTATCATTGTGTATACTGTTCCTCCTTTCTGTAACACCTTCGAGTCTTGAAGGTAGTGAAATAAATGAATGATTGAATAAACAAAAAAGTAAATAAATAAATTATTAAATAAATACTTTTTGTGGACTTCCATCTTTAAACAGTACGCGTCCTCTAGCCCTCGCACGAACGCTATTCTTCAAGTGACAAACGCCCATTATATTACTCGAGCATCAACTTAAATTCTTCCGCGACAGCTTTCTTTCGCTCGGAAATTTCTGGCAAAAGCAGTCCTTCAGGACGTCCCGTCGTCTTTGCTATTGCCTGGGTAAAGACTCATTTTGGTCCGGCCCATTTATGCATAATGATTGCCCATATAACTTCAATATAGCAATCATATGGTCACTCGAGGCAAATTTTTCGTCGTCGACATCGTCGTCATCGTCATGTTCGGTATTAATTCCCAATCGATAACATCATTCAAGCGTGGTACGTTTTATGTATGAGTGGAATTTCACGAAAGCTGCAGACGGGCGCGGTCCACGCAGAGCGGAAAATCAGCGGCGATTCGGTACAGCGAAGGAGCTTGATGTGCCGGTGGAGATAGGAGGGCACGAAGTTGCATCGTTCGGGCAGAAATTGTGAAACTTCATAAAGACATGGCTGATGCCCCTACATAAGAACAAGTATAACACGAAAGTGCAACGTGCCTTTACAGAGGTAGTTGAGCGTTTATTGTGCATTGTTTCAGCAACAGCGACAAATTCCAAAGTCACATTTCTCCTCTTTTATAGTGCGCAATGCTTATATACTAGCTGCTGACTGCATTGCATACATGACCAACCACAGTCGGGGACATTTATTCGGGGAAGATGTTGCCAGATAAAGCCGGAATACAGCTTTACCGGGATGATGATGATGGTGATTTGTGGGGTTTAACGTCCCAAAACCACCATTTGATTATGAGAGACGCCGTAGTGGAGGGCTCCGGAAATTTTGACCACCTGGGGTTCTTTAACGTGCACCCAAATCTGAGCACACGGGCCTACAACATTTCCGCCTCCATCGGAAATGCAGCCGCCACAGCCGGGATTTGATCCCGCGACCTGCGGGTCAGCAGCCGAGTACCTTAGCCACTAGACCACCGTGGCGGGGCCAGCTTTACCGGGAATTTCAGGTCTAAGAAGGAAGGGAAATTCTACCACTGATCTACCACAGGTCCAGGAAGCTTTTGCTCTAGACTGTATCTATTGTTAGCCAAATGCTGCCGCATCATTTCGCAGCGTCCGCTACTTGAAATTGCAGAAGGTCGGCGTTTTTCATTGTAGAAGGAAGTTCCGGGCTTTAACCATCTTATACTTATCAGGAAGACAGCAGCGGTAGAGTGAACAACAAGGTAACGTACCTACACGGCAACAGTAAAAAGAAAACTCTAAAGAAGGACGACGATGTCCACAATCGTGTCTCTATCTCTCGCGCGATCTCGCTCGGCGTTCACCTTATTCAAGTTTCAAGACTCTTGAAATAACATGAAGTGGTTTACTTCATCCCTCGCGTCTGTCCCTAATAGTTTGCTATCGCTTGATAGTTTTCTCTTGGTCTTGCTTGCTAGCTCTGTCGCTCGTTATTTGTAAAGAGCACTGTTTCGGGACAATAAGTTTTCGCCTGCCTCTCAGTTTATTCCGGAGGACTTCAGCGCGATACAGCCTTTCTCCAATCGCCTGTACGCTAGGTTGGCGATTCTCGTTATAACCTTTTTTTTTCTTTTAATTCCTTATCTAAGCAGCGCCGGTTGCGGAATCGTTGCGACCGGTCATTTCACGGTTCCGCAACTCACACCCAAGACGTGCTGGTATACCACGAGTCGCAAATTCAAAATACGCTGAACATTCCCGCCACAATGAACAAGAGAGAGAGAGAGAGAGACAACAAAACTATGAGTAAAAAAGACGGGGCACCACGTGTAAACAACAATAACGCCGACAGCCTTCATTCATTTTCTTTCTTTGTATTTTTCCGGCTGAAATTCCCACAGCTGAAACTCCCTTCTCCCTTTTTTTACAGCCTCGGTTTACGATGCTGAAAAGCTTCTTTTCTTCCTTCTTATTTCTTTTGCTTCTTGACCGAGGCAGATAAACCGAAACAAGGCGTTCTCAAGTTTATTCTACGCAATACCGCTGCAGAAACTCAAAAGAAAGTCCAAATAAGAGAGAACCAATGTAAAAAAGACAGATTCAAATCCCAACCTCCGGAAACCGCAATAGGGTAATAGGGACGGGAACGCGGTGGAAAACCGGGGGAAAAGAAAGGAACGCAAAGGTCATATTCTGCGTGGACGCGCGCCAGGGGGCGCTTCGGTTACAATCTCTTCCGCCGTCTATCCTCATTTCCTGAGACGGAGCTCCTTTAGGTGTCGTTTTTTTTTTCCTTCTCTTTTCGTAGTAACTTATTCGAGGTTGCGCTTCTCGGGCTACGTGATGGCGGTCTGGCACGCTCGTCGGTCGTGATAAATGTGTCACGGAGAAACGTCACAGCGGTAGGTGACGCCAAACACAAAGGTAGGCGGAATGAGTTCACACGTAATCGTAACGCAAGTTCGACGTAGTGGGAGAGAAGGCGAGGAAAAAATGTGTATTGGTGTGAGTTTGCATAGTGGGCGGATAAGCAATATTATTTATTTATTTATTTATTTATTTATTTATTTATTTATTGGTACTGCAATCCCCTGGAGGGATTTTAGCAGCTGGGTACAAAAGACGTAAACATCACCATATAACACCAGGCAAACAGATAGAACAGCCTATCCCATTTCACATAGTAGGCAGCCATATAACACAAAACAAACAAATAACCATCACTTGCGTTTTACAACGTAAACAAACGTAACAAAATTTTACCGATGACACATCACTCTCAATTTAAGAAAAGAAAACAGAACTAGCACACAAGTAAAATTATTTTCTCTGTGAACTAGTGATTGAACTAGTGATCCGCGTACTACCAATTGCGCGAGGTGGCACGTGAATCGGTCAATATTTTATTGCATTGATTGATACCATCAAGGACAAAGGCGTTACAGAGGGGAGTAGAAAAATACAAGAAAATACAAACAATAAGCAAAGATACAAGATATTTGGTTCCCGTTTATAGAGTTAGCTGGTGTTGTTTTAAAATGTTGATCGTCTTCGATTGTGGCATTGCTTCCAGAAAGGCGGTTCCGATCCCGTGTTGCGCGCGAAATAAGGCTATGATATACAACCCGCGCTTTAGCGAGAGGGCGTGGTGGGCGTAAGAGTGATGAAGCTAGTAACGTCAATCAATCGTTCAGCCAGTCCACGGCATCCTCATGCACACCTTAAACTCATCTGCCCACGTAACTTTCTGCCTGCCACTGGCACGCTTGCAATCATTTGGAATCCATGGACTGTTACTCTCAATGACCTACGGTTACCTCAGCCATTTACCACATGTGCTGCCAATACCCATATTTTTTTATATTTCGGACAAAAATGATTAAATACCTGTTTGTTTACTAACGCGCTCTGCTCTCTTCAGTCTCTCAAGGTTAGGCCACATGGCCATAATATACGGAGCCCTCCACTACGGCGCCTCTCATAATCCTAGCGTGGTTTCGAAATATCAAACAACGCGCAGTATCATATTCATTAAAACATGTCTCTCTTTCGTTTCCACAGCTTCCTGCATCGTTCTCAATTTAGGATGAACCTTTTTATAAGCTTCATAATTTCTACCCTGTATGTTAGTGCACGTAATTGATTGATTTGATTGATATGTGGGGTTTATCGTCCCGAAACCAACATATGATAATAAAAGACGCCATAGTGGAAGGTTCCGGAAATTTCGACCACCTGGCGTTCTTTAACGTGCACCCCAATCTGAGCACACGGGCCTACAACATTTCCGCCTCCATCGGAAATGCAGCAGCTGCAGCCGGGATTCGATCCCGCAACCTGCGGGTCAGCAGCCGAGTATCTTAGCCACTACAGACCACCGCAGCAGGAGTTAGTGCACGTAAAATGCAACGGTTTATACAGGGCGTCCCAGGTAACTTTAAGCCAGAGTTTTAAAATATGTCGGCACACGCGATTACGATGCGACCAAATGCGTGTTGCTCACCGTTGCCTGAAGTTAGCCAGACTATTTTTTCGTGTTCTCAAGTATAGTTTAATTAGATATTTTTAATTAACTAGCAGTTCAAAAAACGAAGATGTGTGTGTGTGTGAAGAGCTATGTGTTTGTGTAGACACACACACACACACACACACATTCTATTAAGCCCTATAGCTGCATACTGTGACACCCAATGACGGAAATTGCATAACAGTTGTCGTCAGCAGAGGCTTCATCCGCTATCAGCCCTGAAGATCCCTGTGCGGTTTGCGCATGAGCCCGCGCTAATCGCACGTCTTCGCAAGGCTACAAACGTCTCTTGCGGCAGGTGTCACAGGTGCCGTTACATTCGTTAATTATACTGCGCGCCAAAAGTTTCGCCACGACAGAGCTCGCACAAAAAAGGGAAAAAAATAACAATGTTACCCACCACCTTCATCCCTAGCTAGATGACTTGCGGCGCTGAGATATTATGGTTTCGTTGCAGTCAGACAAACTTTTTTTTTTTTTTTGACTACTTGACGCACGGCACACTACCCGCAGGGCATCATGCCAGTTTGCCCGAAAAAGCAAACGGCAAAGGAGCTTCAGAAAATTGCGACATAGACTGCGATGCAACGGTGTGGACTTGCACAACACTCCCGTGAGTAGCCCTAAGCATTAAGCACAATGCTGATTGCGTAGTCCGGGTACGCAACAGTACAGACCTTAATGTAGATGCCAATTAGGTAACATTCTTTCTAAGTCTTTCGAAACTGTCTCGCACTATCACGCATTTGTTTGAGGATTCAACTTCGCACAACGCTACGTCACCTCAGCAAAGCGCCTTTACTTTTGACCTCAGACTCACTCAGCAAAAATATCTCGCGCTTTGGGCACGCTGAGACTCACCCTCGTATTCAAGAACGTCCCTTCACTCAACGCTTCACCTTCACTTGAAGAATGCGATGGAAGCGCCCTCTTTAGGCTCGGCAAGTCACTGCATATCAGCGATAATGTGGTGCGATTCTCGAGCAGGGCAGCGTCATTTTTCGCCGAGCAGTGGCGCAGTGCTCGACTCTGTCAAGTGAAGGGTGAAAGTCGAGTCGAGAAGCGTTTCTGATTACGGGGCTCACACCCGCCTAAATTCTACTCAACCGGAATCACTCGCACGGAGATTCAATGCAGCATTCCTCATCTGAACTCAGACCCACGGTCAGACTTGGGCCTAAGTCTGGGTAATTTCACACATGAGCGTGTTAGGGTATAATTAGCTTCCTCGATATTGGTGTCAATGCTCTTCGACGCCAATACCTCACATAATCGGTGCTATAGTATGCACCTTTGGATTTCGTACTTTGAAGTACGAGTTATCAGTGGTATAAATACAGTGTAGTAAAGTGTGGACATTTTTACTTAAAGGCACGACTAAAGGCACGTTTTTATCCAGAACCATTCCCCGAAGAATTCGCGGTGGTTTAGAAATCCCTCTCTCTGTCCCTAATGCCCCCGACCAACAAATTCTCAACTGGCATGTGAACGCTAGTGCGTTAAAATATGTGTGAATATATGCGGGCATACAGGTCTGCCGACATAAGACATAGTAATAAAGAATATGTGTAGATATAACCATTTATTCGTAAAAAAAGTGGCATTCACGCAGACTCACTCAAGAAATGTGCTGTGGTGAAAGCTAAATCGGACTCAGACTCACCAATTTTTTTCTCGGCCGGACTCGTTCGGACTCAGACTCTCTCAAACCCAGACTCCCAGCCCCATCGAAGTCCGAGTAATATTGAATGAGCTGACTAAGGGGTGAGATTGTCGACCTATGCATGGGAGTGCGCATGACAGTTCCGGAACGAAAGGACATCGCTGCTGAGATTTCTTAAGACAACCACACAGATTCCCCGCTTGTGATGCCAAGCGAGGAACTACTGCTACCTCAGCGACAGCAGAGACCTTTAAGTGTCCTTCCCCCCATGGTAGGGTACCCTACTAGGCTCAACTTCGGCTAACCTTCCTGCCTTTATACTACTGTCATTTTCTCCTCGCCTCCAAATTGTCATCACCTGTTTCCTTCATGCCTTATCTCCACGCTCGATTACACCGAATTGACGCCCATCACTCGATTTATTTTATTTTTATTTGTCATTGACAAATAGTCAAGTTCCCTAGAAGGATCTTAGCGCGGTGAGTTCGACATATAATGGTACACACGCAGAAATCAAACCAAAGCGAAATTAAATACACTGTTCAAAAAATACAAATATGTGTAAATGTGAAAAATACACCCATTTACCAACCAATGGACTCGCAGAATCTTGAGTTTCAATGCTTTTTGCTATCTTCGAGCCCCGTGGTCCCCAAAGATAAGAGGAATTTCCTTGTCTAATCCGCCAATATAGAGATTGGCCAGCCTGCGCTAACCGTAACTGGCAAAATATTTTTTTTTTCGCACGGTGAGCCATAGCCAGACGCATACGATCGTTCAAAAGGTGTCAAAGGTCAGCTATGTAGTGCATCCCGGACAACACGTCACACATCACGTGCAACAGGCGGCAAGTTGTTCTCCAACCACAGCCTGGAGAGGCTGGAAAGGATAGGCGAGTATACCTGCCTCGCCCACACGCTCTCTCTCTCTCTTCCGAAATAAAATGGGGAGCGAAGGGAAAGATTCATCGCCGTCGCGAACTGCAATAACGCTCAGAACAAAGCGCCATCAGGGTGGCACGATCTAATTACACGACGCTCGCCTACCACGGTCCCCGACGGCGCTCATATCGGCAGCATGCCAGCCTATACGCGGAGCTCGCGGTCTCAAAGTCGAGAGAGTGAGAGGGAAAAAGATGGAGAGGGAAGAGAGAGTGTGTGCTTGTGCGTGAGCTACAAGAGAGAAAGGGAAAGTGGAAGAGGGAGAGCACCGACATTAAGGATCACGAAGGCAGGCTGAAGAGTAGGCAGGGCAGCGTGGCAATCTAGCTAAGCGACGACGAGGAAATAACGCCTGTAGCGAAGAAGAACGATGTCCGAAAAGAGGCCAAAAAAAAAAGTAAAAGAACAACAGGCAAGGTGTCAACCTCGCGGGATGAGCGGGAGGGGGGAGGGGGAGACGGCACCACCAGGTGTTCCACGAGCGATAACCGCTGAACAATGGGACGCGACTGAGCCCCAAAGATGGCGGTAGGTGCGCACTCACAGACGTTCTTCGCAAATGGCTGTCAGTGCTAGAGTACGCATAGGGTAAGCGGTATCTCTAAATATAGAACCTGCTAGCGTCTGACGTGAAACGAGAGGGACGAGAAAACAGAGGGGAAGGGGCTGCTCGCGTAGGACGAAAGCATCTTATCAGGCTGGCGTCCACGTTCGGTCGACATGTGAAATTAATGTGGAGTTTCATTCGTATCAGAATAGTCTCAACGATCACACAAGAACGCGCCTCTGGTTTTAACCTTGCCCTACCTAACTCCCCCTCCCCTGCTTTTTTTCTATCTACTACCGCCTCCCCTAATTCATGCACCTTATTCCTACATACCTACCAGCGAAACCCCCGTCTTTGCATATGTAATCGCGCATTCCCACAACGTTGGCTTTCTGCGGGACCGACAGGAGTGAGAAATTAAATTCTGACTCCGGCCGCTCTTTTTTGCGTAATAATTATTTATATTCAAAAGCACCGTTGTCTCAAAACTAGGGGTTGGAAATTGAAACAAAATGGTCTGCCCAAAACCAATAGAAAATTGAAAAAAAAACAGCATAACGTGTACTGCAACGATGTCGAAATGATAAAAAAAGGGGGTGAGGTTTGATGGTCCGAGTGTCTTCGTTATTTTTTCTTGTGTAGCCTCCTTCCCCCCCCCTCAAAAAATTATCACGTGCGGGCTAGGACACAAGCGGGACCTATTGAACATTGATGAAGTTCTTTCATCCATCTATCCTCCCATGTACGGTCTATAGTGCAGTCGACATCAAAGAGGGTGAAATTCGTTTTCTCATGTTTTTTTTTTTTGCTTTACTCTATCCCTCAAATAAAGAAAACAGGTAGAATATCTCCGCAGTCCACTCAACCTGATATCTCTGTCAACATTCTTTCTGTGCGTAGGGCATTCGTGAGCAAAGTTTATTCTCGAAGCGACAGCTTCTTATTTAAACTATTTGACAGGCCGGCCTGTTGGACTAGAGCGCATACATTCTCTTTGCCTGAATACACGCTCGTGACGATAAAAAAACATGAAGAATACACTCCTCATACAAGCCATCACTTGCGCTCGATAACGAAGCTGTCAGATGATGGCGATACGTCTGTATGTCAACCTTCATGATTATTTGTACAAAACTGAAAAAAAAAAAACGAATATAGAACATCAGAGATTGACCGTACAGGGTAGCTTCCAATTTGGTCCCTCGGCTGAGGGATTTCGCAAAGGATAGGTAAGATGAGAAAAACCGAAGATAGGAAGATAATGAGCGGGCACGATCGCTAACTCTAGTCGTTGTCAGAGCGTCTTTCACAGATTGATAACAACGCAGAATCTCAAAGAATATCAAATAAATCACTGCCGAAAACTACGGATCGTGTTGACTGTTATCGCGACCTCTGACATTTTGTAAGCTCGCTTTGTTACCACGCTGCAACTATTTTCTTTTAATTTCCTACGAAGATTCAATTGAAATGCATTAGCTGTACTTGTCAGCGGTTACCAGTGCATTAATCTACATTGCTGCACCCAGCGCATTCCTGCTAATTACGTCCGATTGCATTTGCACGTAATGCATCTTAACTAGGTGCCAGCATTACCCAAAAATGAATAAACGGAATCTTTTAGCTTCCGTGAGCGTTCCTCCCGCTGAATTCCCCGTGACGCTATGGTTATGGCGTACAAATGAAATAAATCACTAAGTAATTGAACACAAAATAAGGCTAACTATTACGAAATCCGTACACAACGCGTATCGTAACTTTTCAACGCGGTACCGGTCGTGAAAGAACTCGATTCGCGGTAATTCGGGCGACGGTGTCGTTATTTGTGAGAAAAATATCAACTTGGCCGTCAGCCCGAAAAAAGAAAAATCGAGAAAGACAAAAAAATCAATAATGAACATTTTTCCACTTTAGTGAGAATAGAGCCGTTTGCGGTGGCAATCAGGTGTTCCACCACAGAGCGACGCTATTGCGTGAAACTGCTCCAGAAAAACAAAAAAAAAATAACACTACACGAATGTCATGTAATGGGAGGAGCCTCCTTAACGCGTGTAACATTGCGTGGTGGAAGCGTATAGAATCACGTTAGGCTTCAGAACATTCGAAGTGCACAGCGCACGGCTGTTTTAAATGCTCACACATTACAAGGCGATTGATTTATTGAAATGTGGGGTTTAACATCCCAAAACCACCATATTGATAAGAAGTATCACTACCAGGAAAAACAAGGGAAGCGCGGGTAGAGAATGAAGACAACGTTGCCTCCACTACCCGCGCTTCCCTTGTTTTTCCTGGTAGTGATACTTCTTATCAATATGATTATGAGAGACGCCGTAGTGGAGGGCTCCGGAAATTTCGACCACCTGGGGTTCTTTAACGTGCACCAAAATCTGAGCACACAGGCCTACAACATTTCCGCCTCCATCGAAAATGCGGCTACCCGCCGCAGCCGGGTTTCAATATCACGGCCTGCGGGTCAGCAGCCGAGTACCTTAGCCACTAGATCACCGCGGTGGGGCCACATTACAAAGCGATCAGACATACGTAACCATAATCAACCACAAAATCATTGACAAAGTCAACAGCTGCCCAGATTCACGTGCGGCCTTACGACGCGTATAGGGGCCTTCCCCGACTCCCAAAAGGAACAGTGGGCACACCCGACGACTGTGCTTGCAGAAGGAATTCTGGGATAGCTTTAAACGGCCGGTGTTACGCGCACAGTCTTTCGTATCCATAGGGCGCAATTGAGGCACGGTCTCTCCTCCTTTCCGACAATTTCGAAAGCGAACATTTCCGCCTGTCCCATAGTTTCACGCGCAGACCCTATTCCCAATTTCGGGGACAACGTCCGGAAGCAACAAGTCGTCGCTGTAATACATTTGTACAAATCACACGCGTCAGTCCAACACGGACACCCAATTGGTCCGTTTTGCAGACAACTAGAAAACAGCCCCGCTCCAACAGAGAACTACTACAAAAAAGGGCTGCAAAAAAAAAAGAACGAAAACGAACGAGATGACCCTGGAGTCGCACCATTCAAATAGTTCCACCCCCACCCTCGTTCATCTAAGAAGAAGCAGGTCCCTAATCCAATTCGCTCCTGAACACCAAGCGCCGGCCAAGTCAATCCGAACCGAGTCAACCTGGCTGCACGCTGCAGGCAAGACTGCAAATTCTACTTTTTTTTTTCCCAGAAGGAAATTGTTTGCTCCCCTGCTTCACTCGGCACGTTTCTTAAGACCGGTTCGCTGCCTTCGATTTACATTCATCGTCGACTCTCCAGCTACGAAACTAGGGTTGGCACACTTGCGTTTATATAAGCGTTCAGAGCAGCCGCCAACTCGGTGCAACTGAAAGGATATATCCAAACTGCACTGTATAATGTTGGGCACCACCAGGGCCGAAGTTTTGTGTGTGTGTGTGTGTGTGTGTGTGCGTGTGTGCGTGTGTGCGTGTGTGCGTGTGTGCGTGTGTGTGTGTGTGTGTGTGTGTGTGTGTGTGTGTGTGTGTGTGTGTGTGTGTGTGTGTGTGTTTTCACACCGTATGCCGAAGAGGCCTGCTGTGCCTACGTACGCGTATAAGCACAGACACTCGCACCGTTGTCGCAATACGTATATATATAAAGGACAACGGTGGCACGACGGTCAAAGCACGGGGCCATATCCGAGAAGCTCTCGGCTTCTGTGTTTGTCGTAAACAATGAAGTCGACAGCTCGGGGTTCCGGCTCGACAGACCTGGCCTGATTGAACCAGCGACGCGTCAGTTGAAGAGAGAAGCCTGTGAAAACAACGGCGCACTACGTGCGCTTCATGCGAGGTGTGTTTTCGCTCACGAGTATGCGCTGGATAGCAGGCCGCCCGACGCAGCCCGATAAGTACGCCGACTCTCCAGAAAGGCACACAACTTCCTGCCAGTCTCGATTCGATAGCGTTGCCACTGCGATGTCGTTAGACGTCTGTGCATAGTCGATGCAGCCCACGCAGCTATGTCTCGATAGGTCAGCCTTTCTTGTCTAAATGAGACTGCGCAACCGTTGCTTATGGTAGCAGGTTCAGCAATAGTAATAATTGCTGAGGTATAACATCCCAGAACCGCGACATGACTCTGAGAGACGGCGTAGTTGAGAGGTCAATACACGGGCCTCAAGAATTTATACCTCCATGATGATTGATTTATTGATTTGTAGGGTTTAACGTCCCAAAACCACCATAAGATTATGAGAGACGCCGTAGTGGAGGGCTCCGGAAATTTTGACCACCTGGGGTTCTTTAACGTGCACCCAAATCTGAGCACACGGGCCTACAACATTTCCGCCTCCATCGGAAATGCAGCCGCCGCAAACGGGATTCGAACCCGCGACCTGCGGGTCAGCAGCCGAGTACCTTAGCCACTAGACCACCGCGGCGGGGCAATTTAAACGTCCACCGAAAATGCAACCGCCGCAACCACAGATTTCCATCCCGCGACCTCACGGTCAGCGGTCGAATGGCGTGTGTGGTAGAAGGCTAAAAAAGGTAAACAGTGCATATTCACGGAGTGAATATCCAGGGATATCAGAATATCCGCGGAGTGAATGATGATGAGTGGGGCGAAGCTTCGGAGGGTTTTATCGGTAAACCGTGAATCTTTCGTCCGTCCGTCCGTCCATCTGTCTTTCTGTCTGGCAGGTGCAAACGGACGGACAAGCGGGCGGACAGATATATCGAGAGATGGACATGCGGTCGGACATACATACATACATACATACATACATACATACATACATACATACATACATACATACATACATACATACATACATACATACATACATACATACATACATACATACATACATACATACATACATACATACATACATGCTTACATACATACATGCTTACATACATACATACATACATACATACATACATACATACATACATACATACATACATACATACATACATACATACATACATACATACATACATACATACATACATACATACATACATACATACATACATACATACATACATACGGACGGACGGACGGACGGAAGGGACGGACGGATGAATGGACGGGGCCAGGGGATGATTTACGGTTTGTCCATAAAACACTTCGAAGCTCCACCCCACTCATCATCATTCACTCGGTGGATATGCTGTGAATTCTTCTGCGTTGTCAACGCAGCGTAATAAGCACTGCGGTCTTTAGAATGAGGTACCTACGCATTTTAAAAATAAAGTAACACACTATATAATATTGACGTGTTGATGTTGTACCCCAATATGCGTAATATTTGCTTTTTGATTGACAACGTTCACTAGTATGAACGCAACCAGGAGATCAAAAACTGTGGTCCCTCAGCAAGGAGCTATACTTTCGCTCTGGTGGCTGAGTCGAGTGACAGGCAGAAACAATCAGACAAGTACTGGACTTGCTCTTTTGTGTTCGTCTGCGAGAGACGTGTAAAGCTTGTTTACAGGCCTGCCTGCCTGGTTTTGGTAGGTTAATCTTCGTTTATTGCTCGAACAAATACCTTACAAATACTCTGTATACCTAGCATATAGATCTTTACTATTCATTAGTGTGTTCTTCGTTTACCATGTATTGTGTATATGTAAACATATCTTTTTGTAACAATTCTTGGGTATCTGTCTATGTTGTGTTCCGTGTACATATGTAAACATATCCTTTTGTAACAATTTTCGGTGTGTCTGTGGATGTTGTGTTTCGTCGCGATGTTCTGCTGGATTGTAATTGATGCTCACTGTTAATGAGAATAAATTTATCTAAACACAATTTCCGCATCGAATTATCCTAAGACGGACAGTCGTCTTTAGGAGGCTTACGGGATTCCATGCGCATTCGCCAAGCACAACTCAACGAAGGTGTGAGCCTTTTTTTTTTTTTTCATCTCAGTCCGGAAACTTTCTGCCCCTTACTAACGAAGTTTTGCACTGCCTCCGTGAGCGGTGTCACGGAGGCAACTGATTGCGGAACCATCTGGCGTCACCGTATGTGACGAAATAATGACGCCATAAACACGTCGCACATTTTGGCCATCTGTGCCGTCTCGATGACTTGATATAGTGAAGTCAACACGATATAATAATTTGTTGCATCACTCGCGCTGACGCCGACGCCACAGGACGCCGACGACGATGGTCAGATCTCGCGTTTGAGGAGACATTTTAGCTTTCGCCTTAAAATCAATACAGCGAAGCTGCAACCGAGTCGGATGCCGAAATTTTTTCACGACCGTGGACACGAAAATAAAGCCGGTGCATCGAAGCTCGACTGAAATAGCCAACCCCTGGCTACACCGCTCGCTTTGATAGGCCTGTGGTCCAGTTTGGACTCCGAGTTTGGGCTTTCGAAGAGTAACGAGACAGACATGGTCGTGCAGCACATTTATTTGCCCTACTTTAAACCATTACATGTAGCTCGTTGTTCAATCATTCGAGGCTACGCCACAATGACCATTGTTAGACAGGGTCTCCCCATAAGGTTTACTATAAGTACACTATAGAAGGAACTCTGACACTGGAGTCTATGGGAGCTGCAATGAACGGCGCATCAGCCTTCATGGGAATGATGGGTAGTACACAAGTCTATCTACTCCTCGTTCTTTCGGCTCCGTTTGGCTTGGATCGGCTTGAGGCTGCTTTGTCACAAGACGGCAAACGGCACATGTTCAGCATTTGCCCTTCTCCACCTTAACTTTCTGGGCTCAACGTTTCAATTGGCTCACGTAGTTGCCAACGGTCCTTCCGTTTAATCGAAACAAAAACCAAATGCAGCAATATACAAAGGCAAAAGCCTAGCAGAATAAGCATTGTCTAGCGAACGAACCTTTTGAAGGTTCGTCTGCTAGACTGAGCGAGAGACAATATTTGATTCCTTTTTTAAACGCGATTCCAGAATATTCGTCCTACTCAGATCGTGAGATGAACTCTCGAATCTGTCGCTGCAATTCGCGGCCTTTGCACTTCTATGAGGGTCGGGTCAAGGGGGATTTTGTCGGATCAAACGCTCTATCCAGTTGTCGGTCCCTTCAAAATTCACTTCAGAAGACACTGCCACGCTACGTTCGCTTCGGAGCAAGCACTAACGTTTGGAATAAGGTGGTTTCTACCAGACCAGCAAGCGACAGAGGGCGCACGCGTCACCTACAAGTTAAAGCCCCGGCATTACTACAAGTATGTTCTCAGAACGCGGGCGCAATAACACTAAATCAGGATCACAAGACGCGGAGAGTAGCCTGAGTGGAGCAGCTGCCTACGTGGCAGGAAAGAGGAGTAGAGTTTGCATGACAATTAGGGAGGGAGGGTAGAAGAGAGAGGGAAAGGTGCGGCAGAATAGGCTATAGGAACAAAAGCTGCCGGAACGTGCTGAGTCTCATATATTCTGCGCGTGTGCTGCCTCGGGGCTCCAGTATGAGCGTCTGTTTCCTGCAGGACCAACACTTGGCGGGTTCCTAATTCCCTGCAGCACCGCAGAAACCTGAGCGATTGGCCCGTCGCTTGTGGTTACGCCCGTATTCAAGTCTTACATGGGTCCCTCGTACCACTAAAACATTTAGTGTTAGTATGTTTAGCTGTAGGGTGTCAATACTTTCGTAAGTTTCGCGTGCGAAAATGTTCTTGAATTCTAAATATGGGGTTTGACGTCTCAAAACCACCATATGATTATAAGAGACGCCATATTGGAGGACTCCGGAAAGTTCGACCAGCTGGGGTTCTTTAACGTGCACCCAAATCTGAGCACACGGGCCTACGACATTTCCGCCTCCATCGGAAATGCAGCCGCCGCAGCCGGGATTCGATCCCACGACCCGCCGGTCAGCAGCCGATTACCTTAGCCACTAGACCATCGCGGGGCAATGCTCTTGAATTCATTGTGTATTCAAATTGTTTATGTAGAATAGGCAAACAGGGGCCTACCCAATTCCACAACTTGTAAATCAAGTACACCCCAAAGTGAATTTCAAGAAGAATGAAACGCGTATGATGGCATTATTGAAATCATGCACATACGGGCGGGCTGTTCTGCAACTCCCCGAAAAAAATAGCTTCACTGGCAGAAGAAGGTCCTAAGTTCATCTCTAAAGATCAACTGCGGTTTGTCCAAAAGATCTATAATGGCGCCAAAGGCTCCGCCTGACGGTACCGACGTGAACAGAGCCCACATTAACTTTTCTACATGAATGAATAAATGAATCAATCAATCAACGCGCATACGCTCAAATTCATCTCGAATGAACCTACACATCGTATTGTGTGGGTCCAGCCACGCAATCGTGGGAGCCAGCAACGATTCCGACGAGAACTTTAGATTTGGCTCATGGCCAAGTTTTTTTTCTGCGGAGTGAAACTCTCTAAAGCAGCACCTGGTAAACTGAGTCGGGGTATTTTTACTCACCAGGATAAATATGCCGGTTCTCTTTGTCAACGACATTTATACTGCATCACAGCATAACTTTAAAGCTGAATGATTGTGTTTATAAGAAGTGGTTAACGATTTAAAGTACTCGGTACTCCACTATGGGAGATCATAAGGCGGTGGGTTTAGATAAAGTGTTTATAACGATTTTGAGTACTTCGGTACTCAACCATAAGAGAGAGTGGGCTGTCCATAAAAACTATATGCAGGAAGAACAGCTCATCACACCAGCGCTAGGGTGTCTTTAGACAATGTGAACAATTTAGAGTACTTGGTGTGTTTAGAGAAAGTGATTAACGATTTGGAGTACTAGATACTCTACTATGGGAGCGCATACAGCCGTTCCGCGGGCCTCGCACTGTTTAAGAGAATTTTATTTCCAGATATGTCCTACATAGCTTATGTGCACACAGAAAGATGGACAATGATGATCATGTGTATGTACAGTGCAAGCAGTCATGTGCAGCGAAAATAACTTATTTGTGTATGCAGTGATGTGCAATGCAAAAGTTGTACAAGGACAGAACATTCATGAACATAGATGAGTAAACTTATATAACCAGCAATGCTATATGCCCAAACAAGGGGGGGGGGGGTCATTCACAGTGCAAGATTGATGTTTTTGCATTCACCTGTGAGGCCTAGCACTCTGTGTTTAGAAAAAGTGGTTAACGATTTAGAGTACTTGGTACTCTACTATGGGAGAGCATAATGCCGTCCCGTCTAGCCCACGACATCACATTCACAGATTTTTGAGAATACCACCGAACACTTCAGATAGCTGAGCTTGCCACACAGGTCCTCATTTGTGTCACCGGTTCAAGGTCGTAGATTTCAAAGTCCTGGTAAATTTAGCCAGGAATTTTGACATCGCCATTTAGCCAAAGACAACGTTTCGCGCAGGAACGACGAACCTTTAATTGTGAGTATGCGTGGTGTTTTCATCAGTGAATGGAAAATCCTTATTGAAAATGTTACCAGGTTAACGCGACTTCGCTATTGAAAGGCCGGCGTGCCACGGTCTTGCGGGCGGAGTTACTGGTAGAACTGCCAGATTCTACTCAGCTAACAAGCGAATACTAATCACAAAGAAGTCCACAAAAGGCGGCGTGTCTTTCGCGAAGAAGCCCAAGAGAAGCAAAAATTGCAAAAAGATTTCCCGTTCTCGATAACACTTCTTCGTACAATTTAAAAATGCCACTAAACTACGAGGAATAGTGAAAAAAATCACCTTTAAATATTTTCCACTGCGAAAATATGCGCAACCAGGAACGAAAGCAGATTTAATTTTTTTAAGCAATGTTTCCGGAGTACTCGCCATTTGGCGAAACGCACATTTTTCCGCGCTTGATTACCAATCCTTGTTCATTCCGCCAACGTATGTATGGCGTCAACGCTCTACTACTCGAAGTCGTCGACAAACGGGCAATTAGTGAGCGACATTTCTCACACTTCCGGTATATCGTCGAACATTTTGAAGTATACCGCCTTGAGGTGAAAGAAAGACGTACTACTAGGGAGCTAAAATCCCAAAGAAATCCCAATGAAACACCGGAAGAGGCGCAGGGCTACGATAGTTGGCATCTCACATACAAACATTGTCTCTCTGCGCCGGCACCGCATCTATATTCCAGGTACATCAATAGCGAACGGCAGGGTGCAAGTATAATAAGGAGATTCGTTCCTAAATACTTCTGCCTACATCCCTGGTAAGCGAAAAATACGCAAGTGAGGAGCGCTATGATGCCTGAAATAACCATACTTGCGGGAAAAATGCAAGACCCAAACAAAACGCGACAAACGGATGGAAAACTCCACAAGCGACTCAGCCAAAAAAAAAAAAAGCCCAAATCCTCTACATCATACGCGGGACTGCTAACTCCGGCTACCAGTTTTTTTTTTTTTTTTAAGGCTGTAATCATGTAAACAAACACACAGTTTCACTGTAAAAATCCGCAATCAACAACAGGCACAGAGCTTCACCGCACTGCGTGCTACTAGTGCGGCAAAGTGTAATATAACGGACGAGGACAGCGTTGGCGAACGTCTTTCTTTGTCGCCTCTCGCCCTCCCCTCGTTTTCCCAAGCAACCTCATTGTTGTCGTCCACGAAGGGGCAACAGGAGGGCGAGGGGGGTGAAAGAGAAGCCTCTCAAGTTTTCACGCTGCCTATAGTCTAACCCATTCTCCAGATGACGCCACGTGGCAAAGCCGGCGGCGAAGGGGAATGACGGCGTCGGCTCTCAAATTCATTATGCATATGGCGCGGCGGCTCGCAATGGCCTCCTGTTGCTGCCGCTACGACCACGACAATGGTCCCCGTCGCATCTCGTCGGATCTCGGAACGATCTCGCGACGTGTGTCTCGTCGAGCTAGCACGAACACGTGACCAAGAAAGAGACACGGGGGAGGTTCCTGTTTCAGCGTGAGCTATATACGTCAGCCCTGGATGAGAACTCTGAATT
The DNA here is from genome assembly GCF_043290135.1 of Rhipicephalus microplus. Classification (NCBI taxonomy): domain Eukaryota; kingdom Metazoa; phylum Arthropoda; class Arachnida; order Ixodida; family Ixodidae; genus Rhipicephalus; species Rhipicephalus microplus. The sequence goes on from NC_134705.1 coordinate 171,509,504, forward strand.
GGAAACGACCGGAAACGGCATAGATATCAAGACGGTAGGGACGCTTAGCAAAGCGGTAACAATGAGATGGGAGTGCGGCAAGGGAAAGAGGCGAGAATGTTATCAATTTTAGGTGAGACTTAGGGCACACTGTAGATCATTAGGACAAAAATTAAATAAAAATAAGAGCCATGGAGGTTAACTGAGAAGAACTGGTTTGCTATCATGCACAGGGGTGGGAAAATGAGGGTCTAAACAAGATAGAGGTAGAGAGATATAAAATAAATTAGAGAAAAATACACATTCATACAAATGCAGGGCGTTCCGATCACGGCCGTTAGGAGAGGCCGGTTGAACGCAAGAAGCGCAGGAGCGCCTTCGCAGCCTTATTCTGCGACATAAAGTCCTGTCGGTAGCGCAAGATTCTTTCTTCCGAAAGAATCTGGTTGTCCAGTTCATCTAGTGCTTTGCAGAGTGACTGTCTTTGCGAGCAGTATAGCGGGGATTCACACAGAATATGCCAAGCTCTTTCGTCACTGCCACAATGGTCACATGCAGCAGTGTCGGCCATTCCTAGGCAGAACGCGTACGCATTGATAAATGCGACACCCAACCAAACCCTGCACAGCATGGTAGCGTCTCTTCGGTGCAATTCCGGAGGAATTCGAAAACTGATGGTTGAGTCTAAGGTACATAATCATGCGTGGGTGAGATGTGGCTCGTTCCATTGCGACGTCATGCGCTTGCGAGCAAGCATGCGGAGTTTCCTTGCAGCGTCAGTTCTGGAGAGCGGCATTGATATTTGATTGCTTTCAGTATGGGCAGAACGGACAGCTCGATCGGCCCGTCCATTGCCAATTATTCCACTATGACTTGGAAACGATTGAAAGGCTATTTCGTGTCCTTTCTCAATTAAGTGGTGTCTTTCCTGCAATCGCTAACACCAGTTGTTCGCACGGGCCACGGCGTAAAGGTGATAGAAGGGATTGCACTGCCGCCTTAGAGTCACTGAAAATAGTCCATTTTTGTGGCTGTTGATCACTAAAGAATCGCAATGCGGACGAACAACTGTGAGCTCCACTCCTGTTGATGTCGTAAGGTTGAAGCTCTTGAATTTACTTGTTGTGGCGTTCATTGGTATAACAAAAGCTGCCGTTAAACTGTTCTCTAAAATGGAGCCGTCAATGTATACGTGTATAAAGTCTTGGTACGTCTCGTATAACAAAAGCAGAGCAAGCTGCTTAAAAGTAGTCGACGACATATCTGCTTTTTTCTGGATGCCAGGTATAGTTAGCCTGATGTTAGCCTGAGTCAAGCACCAGGGAGGAGTCGAAGGCCTGGCGGCGGGTGTGAAGCATGTTGGCAAAGAGTCGCGATACGTGGTTACCGTTTGGCAAAAGAACGAACGTGGCCTGTCTGCTGGTAAAGAGGCTAGATGGTGGCGGGGTGTCCGAGCAATATGCCCTATGTTTGTCCTGAGTGTCTCAACGTCAATGTGTGTCGCGATGAGGTGGTCACCGGCGATTGCTATAGAAGCCATTGTCGACGCACTACGTCGCAGGCCGAGGCAAATCCGGAGTGCCTGGGCCTGAACACTGTGTAACATGCATAAGCTTGTTTTGCTTGCATTGCTCAATGGCGGTAAGCTGTGCCGCGGGAAACCGAGAAGTACCCTGTACAACTGGAGCATTGCGCTGGGTGACATTCGCCAAGTATTCCCTGCAAATACCTTTTGTACATTACAGATGTCGATTAACCGTTTTTTCATGTACGAAACGTAATCGCTCCATGATAAATTCCTGTCAATCATGAGGCCCAAAAGCTTGCGCGATCGAACGTATGGTACACGTCGACCATTGATGCTCATGGTGTACTTATTCATAGGCTTGCGTGTAAAAGCTACGAGGGCGCATTTCTCGGAAATTTCCAAGCCTCAATTTCGGAGGTAACGTAATGTTTCAGTGGCAGCTTTTTGAATTCTCGCTCGCAACTGCGGGCATGTTACAGCCGATGCCCAAACGTAGATATCATCTGCATACATTGATAGCCTGACTGTGCTTGGCAGATGCTCAGTGAGAGCAACTAGCGTAAGATTTAACAGCACAGGGCTGGGTACGCCACATTGGGGGACACCACGGTGGCTGTAATGTGGAGAGGCTTGACCGTCTTCAGTGCCCACAAAGAAGCATCGCACTGACAGATAACTACGTATCCAGCGATACATCTGACCACCTACACCTACGTCTTCGAGAGCGGTGAGGACTACTTTATGCGTAACGTTGTCACACGCCCCTTTGACGTCTAGGAACAAAGATGCGCAGAGACACTTACGGCCTTTCTCGTATTGAACATAAGTGACCAGGTAGCCTACGTTGTTAATCGATGATCGACCACGCCGAAATCCTGCGATGGCATCTGGGTAGATGTCGTTGCACTCCAAGTACCACTCCAGGCGTCCCAAGATCATCCTCTCCCAAACTTTGCCTACACAACTGGCCAATGCGATCGGGCGATAAGATGAGAGCTCCAACGGTGGCTCGCCTGGCTTCAGAAGTGGAACTAAGTGGAACTAGGCGACTTGTCTTTCAGCTTGTCGGGAGCGTTAAACCTTGCCAGGATTTGTTGTACAACTCCAGGAGCAGGATTCTCGCGCGTTCACCCAGAGAACACACGGCCCTATGAGAAATTCTATTGGGCCGTGGTGCCGACGTGTCTCCACACAAAGCTAGTGCCGCTCTGAGTTCAATCACGGAAAAAGGCAAATCCGTGCGGGAATCCAGTGTTTGTGGACAGTTGGTCGAGGGCAATAGGCTATTGGGCACTGCGAGTGGCCCAGATACTCTGGCACAAAAGTCTTCTCCCACGTCAATGTCGGGTCTGTTCAGAAAGTACGAGAGCCCTGAATGGTGACCACTGAGTGGGTTTTGTGGGAAGACCTCGCACCGTCTCCCAATATTGTGATAAATGTTTGCGCAGGTCAACAGACTCACAAAAAAAGCAGTCCAACGTTGTGACTCAAGTTTATGTATCCGGCACTGAATATTCTTCTGTATACGTCGAGCGATCCGTAAGTCTTCCATTGCATCCGTGCGTCGGTATCTTCGTTCCGTACGCCGTCGGATTGCTCGAAGTCGTTCTAACTCGATGTCTAATTCCGTTACTTTATGTGAGTACGTGACAGTACGCGTAGTGTCGTGTATTGTGCTTTTGATGATCTCCTCTGTGTCAAGTGATCTGTTTGCTTGACAGTGCTTATCCAAATTCGAGACTGAAATTTGAATCAGTCAACGCTTTGAACGCTATCACGTATCTTAGCATCGGACAATCCTTAACTTTTGATGTAAGTGGGAATGAGGTCACTTTCATGCGTTTCTATGTCTAGAAACCAGGCAGCATGCCTGACGAGGCCTCGTGATAGGCAAGATTAAGACAGCTACTGTGCTTTGAACCACACAGAAACGTTGAAATACCATCATTCAGCAAGAAGAGTTCGTTGTCGGAGGCGAACGACACCGATTTTTTCCCTTTAGCATTGGTCTTCGAACTCCCCAGATCGTATGATTAGCATCGAAGTCTCCAATTATAATGCACGGGCGAGGAGCTGCTGACAAGATACCTTGTAGTCTTGTATGGTCCAAACGGCTTAACGGAGAGAAGTAGGCACCCACAACCGCGACGATAAGATTCTTCTTCACTGTTATACCTATATAGTGATTGTCATCGTCAGGTGACACCGGCTGATGAATGTATACGTGAGGTCGCGGCGAATAAACATCAGAACTTTGCTAAAGTCCGCAGTTGTAGACGACATGAACGACGCATAACCAGAAAATCTGATTTCGTTCAGCAAATTTGGCTCGCAGATGACAATGATGGGAAACTTGTTGGTGTACACGAACCGACCGAAATCCGCGATGCGTGATCTCAGTCCCCGGGCATTCCATTGAAGAATCGCTGCCTTTCAAACCTCCTTCCTGAAAGACAGTGGCTGTTGAGCCATTATTTACTCAAGTGCTGCGAGCACTGGGCCCAAGGCGTCCAGTACTTGCAGTGCACTTCTTGCTGACACTGTGCGCATGTTGCTTAACAACACGCGAATGGCGTTAATTAAGGGTCGCAGAAGAGCTATCACTTGCCGATCTGTGTTCCGCAAGTCCTTCATCGTAGCAGCTTGCTCTGATGAAGACGGCTTCTTCTGCGGTTCTTCTGCGCGTTCTGCACGCGTATGTGGCGGCCACTATTCTGTAGAGACTGATCTGCCCCTTTGCGTTTTTTCAACGTCGGTGTTTGCCGTGCTGGAAACTGCAGCTGGTGATTTTTCCCGATGCGTCGACTTACTGCCTAAAGTTGGCGCTGACCGTCGCAAAGACCTTCGACGGTGACGTCGTCTTCGCCAGGCGTTATCAGCGGCTTTTTTGTGGGTTGAGCTGTCTCGTACCATTTGCTTCAGAATAAAAAAACTTTTTCTTTATGTTCGGACATTTTTTTGGAAGAAGCCTTGTGAGCACCCTGACACTTAGGACACTTCAGTCCCTTACCTAAATTATTATTGAAAAAAAAAACAAAGAAGTTATTGAGCAATGACAACAGCCGGGTTTGAAAATACATGACGGTTCGATTGAAATACCAGTGAGGAAAGCATTGACCAGTATTAAAAATTGGCCCATGGCTTTCAGCTGAAGCCATCAATGTACTCGATATATATACTTATAATTGAGAGAAAATGAAATGGCGGTGGAAAATACCTTGTGGATCGATTGAAACATCACAAAGGCAATTGTTGACAAGCATTGAATATTAGCCCACGACTTTTTATTGAAAGCCATCAATGGTTCTTCAATGAGGAAAAACAATATTATTTTTTGAACTCGAGAGCGACTCCTGGCTAATAACGCGGTAGATACTATGACCATATGTTATTAGAAAACCATTAATGCCAATGTCACCTACGTCTTCAGACAACCCCAGCACTGGAATAGAACCCGGGACCTCATCTACATGAAGCAGATGTCTTACCCATTGCACCAGAGCGCCACCGCATGAAGGTGAGTCTTCTTGCGGGGGTATATATCAACAAAGTGGCTTTTTGCAATCCGTCAGCGGAACCTTCAACTGTTTTCGCGACATATGCATGCATTTGATCATCGAATAGTTTGCAGGGCTTTATAAACTCGAAACAACCACGGTGATCGCTTTCGGCTCCGACTTAAATTCGTGGTGCGCCTCTCCGCAAGAACGATTAAAGTGTGTTTGTGCGTCGTTGTAGTGCTTCAGCGTGAACCGCGGGTGTTACGCTCACCGAAATTCACGGACAAGGCTGTGTTCGGCTGTCGAAACCTACGTATGTTTCTGGCACATGCGTGTGCTGTGAGCGATTTCACTGATTTGTGCCGGGAGGTACACGCATGTCAGTGACAGCAGCCTATTCTCAGCTGTTTGAAGACAATGCACTTTCACACGTAAACGTTGCATGGGTATTTTAGCGTGCCTACTCTAACATTTGCAGTTCATACGTGCGAAGTGCCGCAAGCTGCACGCTGGGGCAGCAGAGCCTTTTTAGCATTTCTACGATCACTTATTTCTGCAAATAAAATTTATGCGCATTATTACGCGACAGTGTGGTTTTTACTCATTTTCAGTCTTTAGCTGATCTCATTTATGGGGAGTGGCTACTCTTACCTTTATTCACCATCACACCGCTGTTCAAGTGAATGCGAAAACGCGCACCAAGCTCAAGTATGACGTACACGAATTAGCGGCGGACGAGTAGGTCTCTCTCAAAATAAATAATGCTTCTGTACATCTGTTTCGCGAACGTCCGTGTGCAGTTGGGGTCAAGAAATGGTGCAGAACGAACCTCAAAATCTTTATTGTTACCGCATGCAGTTGCCCTTCAGAAAATGGGGATGTTTATAGCTGGCACATTATCTCCACAGCAGTACACTCGTTCTCTTGGGCGTGGTTCAATGTCCCAAGTCCATGCTGGAATATGAGAACTGTACTTATTATTCAAAAAAGTGAGCAAATATGGCATACGCTCTCTTGCTGACTTCTGCATCTGAATTCTGGATACTTGATGTTCAAGTTCATTATCAAATTACGCAACCACTAATCAAAGATCAATCAAACAATTTTCAATTTTGGTCTTCTCTGTCACACTGCTTTCCGTTTGTTTCTTTTTGCCACGCTTTCCTAAAATTATCAGTTCAATTTGTTTTGTAGAACACGAGCATCAGCATATAGGCCGGTGTTTCAGTACTGTCATGCATGCACTTTATAGAGCGGCCACACCGCGAACACGAATCTCAGCTTCCGCGGTTGTCGCTTCAGTTTTCTTTTTCTTTTTCTCCCTCCTTCACGCGTGCGCACGGGAGAACATGAGCGGCCGCACGTCTCTAATTTTTTTATGAAGTATTGTTTGCGAAATATTTCGTTCATGGTGTTTTTATAGAAATGAAACAATAAAAAATTATTGCAATGTGCTGAACAGAAATATTGTTTACCAAATATTTCGTTCATGGTTTTTTGATAGAAATGAGACAATAGAAATCTTAATGCAAAGTGTTCAACAGAAATATTGTTTACAAAATATTTCGTCCGTGATTTTTTTATAGAAATGAAACAATGAAAATTTTATAGCAAATCGCTAAAACAGAAATATTGTTTACGAAATACTTCCTTCATGGTATTTCAATAAAAAGGAATCAATGACATTTTTATCGCGAAATGCTCAGCAGAAATATTGTCGACGAAGTATTGAAGCAAGTCAACGAGTATTGCGGAACCAATGATGGTCAATAGAGTCAATAACTCGACCACAGTACGACAATGGAACATCAACAGTCATTCTCATAAGGGGTGTAGTTGCCCTACAGTTGTCTTCCGAGTGTCTTTCTGCGCATCGGGGGCGGAGCTCCTGCAAGCACCCTTTGCAATTCTACAACATCGATATGTATGGCAACGCCATAGGCTTCATCTGAACACGTCACATCACAGGAAAAAAAAAAACGGCCGCGTCTTCCCACGGTGGGAACTCGAGTAAATAGGGAGCTTTAGAATAGCGCACCGCGAGCCCCTGCGGTGCAGTCGCGGCCACTGCGCATGCGTCGTAACGCGAGTCAGCGTTCGCGGACCACACGCAAAAAAATCCGCAATTGTGTGCGGTAATGGCGGCCCGCATGTGGCCCGCAAGCGCTGGTTTCGAGGCTACGGTTTCACCGCGATCGTACGTTGCGGTAAGCAACAGGGCAAACGATATCCTAAAACTCATATGGCGCCCGCTACGCCCGCTACGCCCGCAACGCCCGCAGCGTTTGCAAACGGTATTCTAAAACTCCCTAATGCGTCACAGTGTGGTGGGGGTATCGCGTGAACATCGCGTAATTGGGTATGCATGGTTTGCAAATGCTTATTTGTTATTTCGTATTTATTGTTCTTATTTACTGAACGAAGGAGAAGCGTTGCCTTCAACGAGTGGTGGGACGCTGATGTTGGGTTGTGCCCCGCTTCTGGTTGAAGGTACTATTGCTTAGATCACATCTACTCGAGTCAAGCAAAGCGACAAGTCAAACGAAAGCCAAGCAAGGACGCCCTCGACTGAACTACGAACGCGCGATTCAGTGCCTATATATACGAGGTGGCCAATGAACGATCGTTAAAGAGCGAGCAGCGTTTTTTTTTTTTTTTTTTATCTAGCAGACGCTGCCTGCGTCGGGCTTGCGAGGCGAGAGAGGACGAGGGGAAAACGGTTGGGACGAGACGCGAGCATCCGCATCCGCGACCTCGTGCGATAAAAAAAAAGCTCTGCATTAAAGAGAAAAAAATGGGAGCCCATCCACGGAGTGAATGATGAAGAGTGGGCCGAAGCAACCGTCCGTCCATTCGTTCTTGCTTCCGTCCGCCCATGCGTCCGTCTGTGTGACCGTCCGTGCGTCCATCCGCCCATCCGTGCGTGCGTCTGTTCGTGCGTCCGCACGTTCATCTGTGCCTCCCTCCGTCCCTGCGTTCGTCTATGCATCGGCCCCTGCGTCCATCCGTCGGTGCAGCCATCCGTGAGTCCGTCCATGCATCTGTCTGTGTGTCCGTTCGTCCATCTATTCAACACTCCAAGTTCCACCATCTCGCATCTTTACATATGATGGACAGACGGACGGACGAACGGATGGAAGGACGGATGGACGGACGGACGGACGGACGGACGGACGGACGGACGGACGGACCGACGGACGGATGGATGGATGGATGGATGGATGGATGGATGGATGGATGGATGGATGGATGGATGGATGGATGGATGGATGTGGCTGTACCCTTTAGATCGGGCGGTGGCTAGCGCCACCAAGCCGGTAATACTTAATGAACCAAACACAAGATTTATTTTTTTTTCTTTAAATAGTGAGATTGAGGATTCGTACTTAGCAGTGAAGGTTTTAATTTTCACTCGTTTCTTGACTTTAGCCTCCAATCAGATAACCTCCTTCTAGTTAATTGCACCCGCTTGAATTCTATTCTGCCCTGCCTGTCCCTTAAACCCAGTGCTTTGAAAAACTCTGCGCCATCCTCTTGAACTATAGGGTGAAGTCCTTTACAGAACATTATCAAGTGTTCGGCAGTTTTTTCTTCATCTCCACACGCACTGCATACCGTGTCTACCCCTTCGTATTTGGCCCGATATGTCTTGGTTCGCAACACTCCCGTCCTGGCCTCAAACAGTAGAGAACTACTCCGAGTATTATCATATATCCTTTCCTTGGTAATTTCCTGCTTAAAAGTTCGATAGATCTATAATGCGGACTTCTTAATCATGCCGATTCTCCACATATCGGTCCCAGCTTCCTTCACCTTCTTCTTAACCGATAATTCTTTTTGGTTTGGCCACCTGCTGTTTTCTAAGTATTTACCAGTCAATTTTCTGGTTCGCTTCCTCCGATTTGTATCGACATTCTTCATGTACAAGTAGCTGAATACCTTCTTAGCCCAACGCTCCTCCCCCATTTCTCTTAATCTCTTCTCAAATTTTACCTTGCTGCTAGCTTCCCTGCCCTCAGATGATGTCCATATCATATCACCTTGTACTCCTTGATTTGGTGTATTCCTGTGAGCTCCTAAGGCAAGCCTACCTATTCCACGTTGCTTAACTTCTAATCTTGCTTGAAGTTCTGATCTCATGCACAAGACGGCATTGCCGAACGTCAGACCAGGAACCATGACCCCTTTCCATATTCCTCTCACAACATTATACCTATTGTAATTCCACAGTGCCCTGTTTTTGATTACCGCTCCATTCCTGCTACCTTTAGTCGTCGCGTATATTTCATGTTCCCTTAGGTACTCGGCCCCATCGCTTATCCATACACCCAGATATTTGTATTTATCTGTTATTTCTGTCGTGACCTCCTGTATTCTAAGCTCACTACCTTCATTCTCATTAAAAATCATGCATGCTGATTTTTTCTTACTGAATCTGAAATCTAACCTATCTCTCTCATTACCGCAGATGTCCACCAATCTCTGCAAATCTTTCTTGTTGTCGGCCATTAGCACTCTATCATCTGCGTACACCAATGCTGGTAGTGCCTGTTCAACGAGTTTTCCTTGTTTGACGAAAGAGAGGTTGAAGCTCAGTCCACTTCCCTCTGATTTGGCCTCTAATCCTTGTAGGTACATCATGAATAATAAGGGTGACAGAGGACACCACTGCCTAAGCCCCAGTTTTACCTCTGCAGGCTTGGATACCTGTTTTTCCCACTTTATAATTACCTTGTTATCTTTAAAGATATCCTTTAGAAGATTAGTGACTACATTTTCCACGCCTAGTGTGTCCGGAATGCCATTGTGGTCATGCAGAAGAAAATGCTCGCCATATTCTTTTGGAGTGCGTTAAATACGCGAATGAAAGAGAAAAATTAAAGAACAAATTAGCAAGTTTGGACGCACGGCCCCTCACAATAAAGAAACTACTTGGACCATGGCCTGAGATGCATCTCCAGAAAAAGGCAATAATCTTCCTGACAGACTTTTTAGTGGAGACCGGACTGGACAAGCGCCTATGACTGACAGCCAGAGATGGGTATTATATAAAATGTGGTCATGTATATACTGACATTAGATTAGTAAGGTATGCGTGTAAGTAGTTTATGACTGTGTGAACTGCGCGAAGAAAACTGTGCATTGGCATGATATTTGTACTGGTTTCAGTGTGCTATTATGTTTTTTTTTCTTTTCCGTAATGTTAATTTTTGGGTTCCGTTCTGTATTATAATTTTATTTTTCGCTGCAGAACTTTGTGATATGGAGTAGCCGAGGCAATAGGCACCTCAACCTCTCCACAGAAAAACAGTTAAAACAGAACAGAACAGCCTAGTGTGTCCAGTATTCCCCACAATTCCTCTTGAACCACGCTATCGTACGCTCCCTTGATATCCAAAAATGCTAGCCACAGGGGCCTGTGTTCCTTTTCTGCTATTTCGATGCACTGCGTCAGTAAGAACAGATTGTCTTCCAACCTCCTGTGTTTCCGAAACCCATTCTACAGTTCCCCCAGCACCCCCTCATCCTCTATCCATGCCTGCAGTCTTTCCTTTATAATCTGCATCGCCAGCCTGTAGACCACTGATGCCACTGTTATAGGACGGTAGTTGTTTATGTCAGCTTTGTCCCCCTTTCCTTTATAGATCATGCTCATCCTGCTAAGTTTCCATCCATCGGGAACTTCTCCATCGATTATTATTTTGCTCACTGCCTCTCTCAAAGCCTGCTTAGACTTCGGACCTAATGTCTTTATCAGCATAATTAGAATGCCATCTGGGCCTGTTGATGTACTACTAGTAACCCTTTTCTCAGTCCTTTCCCACTATTCTTGTGAAAATGGAGCCATTGCGCCACTTGATTCATCCTTGTCTATTGTGGTGCAAAAAGCACTTCTTTGTTGAAAATTTTCTGTCACCCTTGTTCTTATATATTCAATAGCTTCGTCCCCTTCTAGCCTAGCTCCTTGAGCTGTAGTTATAAACCTCTGCTCTAGGCTCGTCTCATTTCTTAGGGAGTTTAGATGGTCCCAAAATTTCGCAGCTGCCTTTCTATCTTTTTTATATACTTCTGCCAGCCACTGAGCTCCTTTTCTTCTAATCTTTTCATTGATCAGAAGGGATGCATTCCTTCTACAGCTTAGAAAGATTTCCCATTTTCTTTCAACATCATCTGTCGGTTCACCCCGCTGCTTGGCATGTCTGTGTTCCCTAGAGGCTTCCTGACGTTTTGCTATGGCTCTCTCAACTTCCTCATCCCACCAACTTTTGGGTTTGTGTCTTCTTTTCCGGGATGATTTGTCACGCGTCTTAGCAAGCTCTAGCTCAAGGAGTCTCATTAGATTCGTGTATGTCCACAGTGTCTTGTTATCCTCCGTGATTACTCTCTCAATTTGTTTAGTGGCTATTTCAATTTGCCTTTCTGTATAAAAATTTTCCTGTAGTTGCTCATCTTGTCTCCTTCCCACTTTCACTGCTCTTCCAAAACTTTGCTTAATACGTTTGTGATCACTTCCGCATATGCACCGCATCCAGCGGACATTCCAAGGACTAAACTAGAGGTGGCACACGCACACTTTCTTAAGGCTTGCGCTTCGTGTCTACTTCCCACCTTTAACCACCTCGAGTTCATGGTATATACTAGTTCATTGTATTCATGGCACTGCGGCCCAACGCTTGCTAAACATTTCTAAAACTAAGGAGGTTATGCCCAGCGAGTATAACGTAGCAACCTTTTCTTGTCAGATAGTGCTGAATGTACATGCCAATGGCTGCTACGGGTGGAACGAAAGACAGGAGAATTCAGCTTTTAGTTAACGCGCACGCTGCGAATTCTTTATTCTTCAACAACGCACAGAAGAAATCTCTCACCGGCACCACCTTGGAGGTCAAAATGTAAGACTGGTTACACACTACGACTACTACTACGACTACAAGGGACGAACGGGGGCCGCTATAAGGAGCTTCGCCCCCTAAAAAGATCGCACTGCTAAAAAGAAAAGAAGGTGACAGTAATGTTATTGCTACGCGAGTATTGCAGGGCAGATGCGCATTAGACGCGAAATGAACATCGCAGGTACTTGAGAGATATTACTGTACAAGACCGTGGATATATATTTCGCAGCGAGAGCTCGAAGTAAGATTGTAAGAGAGTGTGACACCGAGAGGGGCTCTTTATTACATAACGGAGAGGTCCATATATGTATCATGAAGGAAGTGGGAAAGAAAGAGAGACATGCGTAGGTTACATATAAATCTAAAATGTATACAGAGTCACTGCATCTAACTGCAGCAGGCGGACCCTTGTGCACAGTCGTTAATGCAAGTTTGCTGTCGGTACGACATGTGCACAACAGCGCGTGTCGTCATCCTTCGCCCTTTGTGCATGTGTTTTTTTAGCCACTTTGTGTGCAAGTGAGCCCTTAGCAACGAGATTACCCCAACACTCTGCTTAGTCGCTACGGTGGTCTACTGGCTATGGTGCTCCAATGCAGACCCGCATGACGCGGGATCGAATCCCGGCCGTGGCAGACGCATTTTCGATGAGAGCGAGAATGATTGAGGCCAGTGTGCTTAGAATTAGATGGACGTTAAAGAAAATAACCCGGGTGGGTAAACGTTCTCGAAAACCCTTCACTGCGGTGTCTCTCATAATCATAGCGTAGCTTCGGAACTTGTTCAAATACGAACAATTATTATTATCAACACACTATTAAAAGCCTGCGCAGAGTCTCCCTTCGGGGAGAAGGGGAGGTTCGTCGCATCGCCGCACTTCATATTATGTCAATGCATAGAGCTCACAATACGCTCTCCCTACCGATTCGCAGCGCCTCCCTCCTTATATCGCAATGAGTGAGGCTGATTTTGCACCCCCCCTTCTTTTTTTCTTAGGTGACTAGGAGGGGCGGTCAACCCCCTTTCCCCCCCCCCCCTGCTTACTCCTATGTTCTTAGCCTTCTGCTGCAACGACTTTCAAGTTTGGCATTCTGGAGTGACTTATTTTAACAACAGACTAAGATCAATACGCGCATGCGTAGTAGCGATGGCGTGCCTATGTAAATAAATTCTATCGAGCACAGTCACGCAATACGTACTCAAGTGTTTGATCGAGACCATGGTTATTGACGCGAGACTGTGTACACAGTAAGTACTGCGAGCTCCAGCTCCAGAAATAGCGGGTTCAAGAAGAAGGTCAAGCAACCCTGAATGTCGCCCCACAGTTCCCGGCGAAGAACAGAGAGCATCGAACGCCCTGCTTGTATTGAGCCTTCCTTTTAACGATTAAAAGCTTTTCCTTCCTTTCGGCCCGTCTCGTCCACTCACAGTATTCGCGACAGAGGCACACCATGATATGCAAGGTACATCGTATAGCACTATAGTGTGTCAACAAGAATCGCATCTATAAGGAAGCTCGAACGGTGTTTCACGTGGCGTGATCCACACTGGCAGCACGAATCCATCAGCCAATAACACGTCTCTTAGCTCAACAGATATGGATGGATTTGCTGAAAGCACTAATGAGACATTAACGGGCTTTCTGGTTGGACTAAATGTAGCCTGAAAATGCATACGATATCCCGTCACGTGAGACAGCGTTGCACTTAAACGATAGTACCAAGATGAGCTTGTTGGGTCATCGCGAACTGGCTTGTATCGTGGCTCGAAAGCCAATAAGTACAAAGCGCTTGTGCTCGTCCTGTACTTAATTTTTGCCCTCGTTCATTTCGATGCTATACAATAAGTCTGTTTACAGTTGAACGTTACTCGCTGGCGTAACTATGCGTCTCACTGACGGATACTTCGAGCACCACGTAAGTATTTGTAGTAGTATTTGTAGTAGTAGTAGTAGTAGTAGTAGTAGTAGTAAACAACAAGGCAGCTGACGGTTTCCCAAGTGGCCAGGGCTGTCGGGCCATGCATGGTCGCCACCTCGTCAGCGCGTTTGATGGCCCGGAGCAGGATGTCCAGGCTTGTACTCGTGAGGATTCTCTCCCAGGACTCACTTGAAGGTGACTGTCCTAGGACGTTTGGTGGGGGAGGATCCTTGCACCACGTAAGCGTTGCGTAATAAGTCGAAATTCTCATTATTCAGTGCGCATTCCTGGTATTTAAGGTAAACAATGATGTCTGGACTTTGCCGCTCAAAAACCACGATTTGATCACGAGGGACGTCATAGCGGAGGGCTGCCGAAAGTTCGACCATCTGTAGTGCTCTTTAACGTGCAGTGACAACGCACAGCGCAATGGCTTCGCACGACGGCAAACGGTGCAACTCAACGACGTACGCATTGGAACGAAGGTGACGTACACTACGGTAGTACGTCTCAATCAATTCCCTCGCGACGACCACTTAGCGTGCGTGCATTCTTATCAATATTCTGGTACTTCTAAGCGCGGATTATAGTTTCATTTATATAACCAAGCGTTTTACGAAATTCGATGCGTTACGTGTGTGACTATTTTTCTCGTATTCTTTTTTTTTCTGCGCAAGTCATCGTGCTACCCATTCTTAAATTAAGCTGCTGTAATCTTTTATCCCGCGTCTAACCTCATCCCGCGTCAGGCGTTACCGGCAGTATCTGCCGAACAATATAATCGGTGGCACTGTCTCATCACCATTGCTCTCCTCGTTTCCTAAATGGCGCTGCTCCAACAGAAGTGTGTACAATGGGACGGATGGACGAAAACATAACCCGACGGACGGACGCTTTTTTCTTAGCTGTGCATTGTTTATTTTTCCCAACGTCACATCCGTCACGGAAACACGTCCGCGGAGCCGGCGTGAAACACTTTCGTGCTAAAAAACACGAGAAGGTAAAGATTGATTCAATAATGCGTATCCAGGAAGTCGAACTTCAAGGCAAGCAACGTGCCCGAGGGTATCGCGCCATACGAATCGTCCACTTTTGTTTGTAGAATATGCTACTACAATGTAACCTTCTACTCCATGCCCAACGTACACACGCTTCCTGTTTCGAGAAATTCTGAGTAGATAATTAGCGCCATAAGTCTCTGATACTACCGTTCTTGTACACATCAACGTCGTAAGACCATTACAAACGTGTGTTCAAAGAAACTGAGGCTTCGCAGCCACACAATTACATGCGACAGCGGCCTCAAAACTTTTCACTACCCATGTGCTACTTTTCTCCAAGTCATTACGTATGTTGATCAATGTGCCTTAACTGTACGGAGTCTGGTAAACGAGCTATTTCTAGTAAGAAAACGTTGCGAGAAGCAGATGTTGATAAGAATTGTCTGCGATGTAATAAGTTTTATCAGCGGAGGTGCTTAAGCTCAAGGTTTGCTATATACGAGGTGGTGGTGGTAGTAGTGGTTTCTTGCCCTGCTGTCCCCACAACTATCACCCCTTACGCATAATGGGTGACGGTATGAGCAGATGGAGCGACCGAAATGTGAAGCGAATAATCGCGCCATCCGCCGGCGCCAGCAAACAACGCGACCAAACAACGTTCTTCTAACCCGTATCCCCCCCCCCCCCTCACACACACACATTTTTTTTTTTTCTGAGAAGCTCGGGCAACTAAGGCCTCGCTATAACGACAGAGACACCGCGTCGAGCGCCTTGTGAGTTAAAAGCGCGTAATCCCCGCATTTAATTCCGAGCTTAACGAAGGCGCCAAACACGGCTCACATATGGGGATTATGAAAGTGAGCTGCTGACAAGCAGTGTATACACTGGATGAGACGAAAAAAATTAAGCGCCGTGGGCGCAAGTTCTCTTTAAACTTCGTTTGATATTGAAGTCGGGAAAACTTTTTTTTTCTTCTTCAATGTATCCATCCTTTCGTAAGAAAACTACCCTTCAACTCGGCTCTAAAGCTCCTTCATCATTTCCTTTTTTTTCCTCGTAAGGGCTCAGTGAAAGCCAGACAGATTGAGAAAGGAAAACATCCCCCACTCGGAAGGGCGGCAAAGC
This sequence comes from Rhipicephalus microplus, assembly GCF_043290135.1. Classification (NCBI taxonomy): domain Eukaryota; kingdom Metazoa; phylum Arthropoda; class Arachnida; order Ixodida; family Ixodidae; genus Rhipicephalus; species Rhipicephalus microplus. The sequence continues at coordinate 171,525,449 of NC_134705.1, forward strand.
GCTTTGCGCGTCTATGATGTTTGAACGTTAATTCCCGCCTATGTACGCCGCGTTATCCGTGCGTCTGCAATCCATTTCGCATTACTGTACCTTCTTCTGTCCATTAAATTTTCTGTATTAAACCCACGCCAGCGTCGTTGTAAAAAAAAACAGAGACACAAGACGGTACCTAAGATGTTCCTTACGCACACTCATCCTAAAACACCATCGTGGATAAGCAAGGATCAATTCATATCATTTACGACACACCAGCCCAATGATTCATCAGAACTATCGAATTTCAATCATGTTATTTTAAGAATTGGATTAAATTGTGATCGGTGAAACCTCCCGAGCAAACGTGGAGAAAATCTGCGAGCGACAGGTAAAAGCCAGGACATAATTAAATGCTGTGCTAAGTCCGTTCTAAGCAACAGCTGATTCTGCGAGTGTAGCGCTGATATGGTATACTTGTGTACTTCTGAATGCACGAGCTCGATCCTGCGCGAATGCGGTTCTTGTGTACGTCTTGCTCTATAGTTGCGAATACTGCACCTAATGCTGCACCTTGCAAATACTGCACATTGCAAAGCAGAGGAAGTTCGCAGCACGGGCAAACACAGCGATTACCTCGACAATCACGCGCTAACCGAGGCGATGGCGCCCACGGAGTTTCTTAAAATTAACTAGGCGGGCCTCAGGCGCTGCGATCGTTGAGTGAGCATGGAAATGATGGATATAGCACAAGGGTTTACCTATGGTCTCCGTACTTGCGGGCTTCGAATGCACTTGCCGCTTAATTCATCACTGTGTTCTGTTTCCAATAAGAGAACAAACCATTTTTTTAACTTCGTGACCCGATTCGAAATAGTGAACCTAAAGATCAAGGTGGTGGTGAAGCGTAACTGCTGAACATTTTACGATTGTCGTTTCCTGACAAAGCACCCCCAAGGTACGCGAAGCCAGACGGAGCCGGAAGGACGAAGATCATCGTCGTTCGACGACATTTGCAGCAAAGCATGAAGACACGCGGTCAATTTTGTCGTCGTCGTCGTCGTTGTTGTTGTTGTTGTTCTTGGTCTTGTTGTTGTTGTTGTTGTTGTTGTTGTTGTTGTTGTTGTTGTTGTTGTTGTTGTTGTTGTTGTTGTTGTTGTTGTTGTTGTTGTTGTTGTTGTTGTTGTTGTTGTTGTTGGCGGCAGCGGCGGCGGACACATTTATGTACTACCAATCATTCCCAGGCTGGCTGAAGCATCTTGCGTTGCAGGCAGTTCCCATAGAGACTATAGCGCCAGAGTTCCCCCTATAGTGTGTTTATAGGAAACCCTACGCCTACGGCATGATGCGATGCGGTGTGTCAATAAGTACTTGGCACGACAACTAATCTCGGAGGCCCTTATGAAGCGCAGGATGGCTTCGTACAAAAACGGGGTACTCTCCAAGCTAGAACCAGTGTTATCACACGGAGAAGCTATACGCATCGCGCGCAATTCCGTCAACAGTTCAATAATCTGTTGACGGAATATTCACATTGAGTATTAATTAGTAGCAGTCAGTTAACTCTCTCCACGTCCATGTGACTCACTTCCACCAAGAACCATATAATACCAAAACACAGATGGAATTGCGGCGAATTCGCAACTAATTCTTTCTCCAGACTACTTCGGAACTTATCACGGCGTTATACTGCATGCATGAGATACATATTGAACGCATCGCACTGCACTGGGTGTGTCTTTGTTACTTTGTGCGTGCGTGTTCACGCGTGTGTGTGCGCGCACGCACATGTGCGTCCTCTTTCATTTCGGAATACAAAGTCAAACCCGGAACGCGGCACATGCTGAGCTTCTTTTCCAAAATTTCAGCCACGTTCACGAAGAAAACACTGTGAATAAGGTAGTTAAAGTAGTTACGCCCGTTTGTTCTATGACCCACTGCGTCGCGAATGCAGAGGTTACAGTATAGTTGCGGCGAACAAAGGTGCACTATACAAGATACTCTAAATCATGTGAGCTAGCGTAACCGCAAAAAAATAAAAAAATAAAAGAGACAACGCACGGGAACTTCGGAGGCTTACAACAGGGATGACACCACCACCTAACCACCAAGCTTTCGTCCAGTTAAAGGACCCTTTAACGTTTTCCAACCAGGGTACAGTTACTCTGAGCCAAACGTTTGTGCTGGTTTTCGCGCATTCCCCAGCTATGAATGTAAAAACACGCAAGGTAGCAGAATACGACGCGACTACACGAGATGCTTTCTGAAACTTCGAGACGCTTGAACGTTTACGAGAGCGCTACTTCTCCGCCAGTATTTTTTTTCGTTTTTTTTTCTTCGTTTCGTACGGCAGCAGACAAGCCGGGAAAGGCGAATGGCGTAAGGAAAGAGAACAGGTGCAGAATCGTAGATGCCGTAAAGACTAGTGCAGCAGTAACACCCCCTCGCGAGCACGGGAGACCAAACAATACCAAGAATTCTTTAGCCTTCTAAAACACCGAAAGCACGCTGGTTCGCATGCTTCCGAGAACAACCAGCCACTCTGAAAGTGGCCCCGCCAAAACTCGCGCAGTTAGGGACACAACGGAGGGAGAAAAAAAAAAAGAGCCACGAAACTTCCCAGTTCACGTTAACTACGACGCTGACGCGAGTGCCATCTGTGCTTACGAGAAGGCACGAAGGTAGGGGCAAAAAACGAGAGAGAAATGAAAAAGTGGTCTGGTATTGCGACGTGTTTACGAAACCTAGCGGCTTCTAAGAAAGGAAGGCCACGCAGAAGCAGCAAAAGGCTGTAAGCAGATGCATCGTCTGATACTGGTGTGACGCGCGTAATCCGGATCGAATTTTCCTTTTGAGTCACGATTGGCTGGTTTACGCAAGTTGCAGAACGAATACAATCGCCGTTGAGAAATTTGATATCGACCAGGCTTGATCGCGATCGGCAGTGCACCACGTGACACCAGTATTACAACGGGTTTTGAGGATCCTCAAATGTACAGCTGCGTCCACGTCTGCATAGAGCGCGCGAGCGGTCAGTTTTGGTAGGTTTTTCCTGTGCGGGTAAACGCCTTGCGGAATTTGGGGATTCTCACGTGGCCAGCATGACTATTAGGCCACGCCTGCCTCTGACACATTTCGACAAAAACCGAAAACGCCGGAAGGTGTTATCCCGCGGAGCGAAAAAAAAACAAAAAACGAAAACAGAAAGGCTGTGGCTCCGCTCATTTATGCCTCGTTGGGCAGGTGGGGGAGGGGGTGAGGTACGGGTTATTTTATTGTTGAGCACTTTTCTTATAGAACAACGGATGGTCGACATTTCCAGAGCACTCCACTACGGCATCTCTCATAATCATATCGTGGCTTTGGGCGTGAAACCCTCAGATATTATTAATAATCTTATTGTTTAGACCGTCGTATAGTCACGCATCGGGTATATCTTGCGTCTCGTGGCATGGAGAAGGTTGTGATGCGAAAAAATCGGCATCACGAGTTGATGTCACATGGTGACGGATGACGCAGCACAACGAAGTTTTCGTGTCACCATCATGGCGTCACGTGACGCAAAGGCATATGTCATAACATCACATCGTAGCTTGGTTAACGGCGATCTGATCACGGAGGCCACGCAGAACCAGGTGAGGTGCCTTCGACCCCGAAGGCAATGCAAAACTACCATATTTGCAGGGAGCTTATGATGCCTGCCGGCCAGGGCAGCATCAATACGACTTAGAGGGAAAAGAAGGATGAGAAGATGAGAGGATGAGAAAGGCTCACCCTCTTAAGTGAATACATGAGGGACCCTGCGAGTTTATTAGGTCATGCCGACACATATCACAATAGGGAGCATTTCTAGGGCCCAAAAACAACAAATGCCAGCCGTATCACGTTCTTTTTTTTTTACACGGTGCAAATGTACAAGAACAAACTGCTGCCACTACGTTCATGGCTGCTAGCCGGAAATTTGTAACAACGCAAGCGTTACCTCGGGGCTCACCCGATATCCGAAGGAATAAGAATATATCAGCATAAAAACAGCCAGTCATTGTGGACAGCCAAGATTCAGAAAGAGAGACATTTGTATTCGCACTGCTACCACACAAGTCTTTACACAGACGTACGTTATCGTCCTGACGAACCCTTCCTTCAAGGACAACAGCAGCAACTCTAATAATAATAATAATAATAATAATAATAATAATAATAATAATAATAATAATAATAATAATAATAATAATAATAATAATAAATGACTGTTACAGGCGATGGTGTGCAATCTTGGTACGATTTTGCATTAGGCTCTATCTCGACTGCTGGACCAACGAGACCCCTTGCGGCCATCACTCAAGCGGCGGCTTTATCCTCGCAATTTGAAAGCGTCAATAACCAAGCAGGAAACACTCACGAACGAAAAAGGCGCCGGCTTCGTTAACGCCGTCAGCGCCACACTGCGAACGCAAAAAAAAAAACATATAAATTCACGCGCATAGCCGTGTGTCCGTTCGTATACGAGCGCGGAAAGAGAAAATACAAATAAAACTACACACGAGGCACACTTTTCCATGACGTGGGACGAGGTGTTGACGACATCAAAGGCGTCGTCCAATTGGCGTCGGTGAGAATGAAAGCACCTCCACCTGACGGCCGTTTCAGGCGCTAAAAGAAGCTGACGCCGCCTTATTGCAGCCGCTCTATGGGCCTGCTTATAGAAAGGCCGACGGACGCGCGAAGAAGACCGGAGATGACGGGGAAAGGTCCAGTCGCTCTAAAGGCGATAGCCGCAGGCGTGACCCTTCTCTGGGGTGCAGAAAAAAAAATGGCAGCATATCCACGGAGTGAATGATGGAGAGTGGGGCGAAGCATTCGTCCGTCCACGCGTCCGTCTGTGTGACCGTCCATGCGCCTGTTCGTGCGCCCGTCCCTGCGTTCGTTCATGCATCCGCCCCTGCGTCCGTTCATGCGTCCATCCATGCATCTGTCTGTGTGTCCGTTCGTCCATCTATTCAACACTCCAAGTTCCAGCATCTCGCATCTTTTTATCATATATTCCCCATATAGAAGCACCGCGATTCAGTGGACATTCCAAGGACTAAACGAGAGGTGGCACACGCACACTTTCTTACGACTTGCGCTTCGGGTCTACTTCCCACCTTCAACCACCTTGAGTTCATGGTATATATTAGTTCACTGTATTCATGGCACTGCGGCCCAATGCTCGCTAAACCTTTCTAAAACCAAGGAGGTTACGCCCAGCGAGTATAACGTAGCAAACCTTTTTCTGTCAGATAGTGCTCAATGTACATGCCAATGGCTGCTAATGGGGATCGCAGCGTGCGCGTTGACTAAAAGCCGAATGCTCCTGTCTCTCAATCCCCATTATCAGCCATTGGCATGTACATTGGGCACTATTTTTTATTGTTAAACAACGCACAGAAGAAATCTCTCACCGGCACCACCTTGGAGGTCAAATGTTATACCTATATCGGGTATGTGCCACTGGTGGTTACGTACTACGAGGGACGCCCAAGCCACGCCATAAGGAGCTTCGCCCCTAAAAAAGATCTCCTTTATTGGACCACTGCTGTGGTGCAGTGGGTACACGTTGCTCGCCTTCCGACCTGGAGGTCCCGAGTGCTATCCTCAGAGCGGTGGTCCCAGTTCGATGTAGGCGAAAATGGTAGAGGTCAATGTACTTAAGGTTTATAGGTGCACGTTCGAGAACCTGTCATATATAAGGTGTGTCATTCTGCCAATAAATCCAGTTGTCAGTCAGCGCTAGTGCGTCTGTGTCGTCTCCCTTGTGGGTGGGTGTCCGGGCTGTTACTCACCCATTAAGAAGTGCTGATCAACAACCCAAGGTGGTCATGTCAAAGTGCTTTACTGTAGTGAAACTCTCAGTCACCACGCTGTGGCATGGGCACGCTCTGCCCCAGCAATCACTGTTATCAATTTGGGATTAACGCTTTCAGCTCCGTACAAGTGTTTTGTTTGTTTTCAATAATTTTTAAGGCTTTGCATACAGATAGAAGGTCCATAGCAAGGAATTTTTTTAGGTAGCGCGGGCGTGCTGAGGCGAACTTGTTTTGAAGGCGTTCACTCCTTGAGAGAAATACCTATTTTACTCATTTACTTTCTGAAAACGACCCTTTCCATCCAAATTTCGAGGAGAAGGGGTAGGGCTAGGTGTACCCATCTTTACTCTAACGGTTGTCCGCTATTCCTTTGCCCTATTCACACGTCAGCTTTTCCGCACAAATCTTCGCTCCACACTTGCACTGCGGGTTACAGTAAGTCCCAAACACTGTATATACATCTACCGCTGTAACCTCGGAATAACACAGCTCGCCGGACGAAAGAAAAGGAACATACAGCCACGTCAGGAAAGAATAAAGGCCACATAAACCAGTTCCTGCTATAGACCAGCTACGCACGTTTGCAAATTTCCTAGTAAGCAAAAAAAAACAAAAAATCCTGGAAATAAAGCTTTACCTACCAATTCAGTGGCGGCGAAAACTTTTGCGTGGCTGACGGGAGCGTGACGGGAGCGTGACGTATGGTATACAAAGAAAGTCCTAAATATTCCTGCCATAAAATAAAAAAAAACGAAAAAACCGCTTCGTCCTGGAGTCCTTCAGAGACCGACTAAAAATGGCGGCCAAAAAAAAAAAAAGGCTCGCTTCCATATAAACTGTCATCTTCGTTAAGGAGAAAGGATACTAAAGAGCGAAGACCAAAAGTGCGAGCACCGAAAGCCGCCCCTCTCCCCTCCCCCAAAAAAAAGTAAACAGAAAACTGCATTTCCAACCACTTCCATTGAAGACATTCAAGAGAAACCTAGCAAACCCGTAAGGACCTCTCCATCTTGCCGACTACTGAAAGACGGGTTCATCTCGAGCATTCACGGTTTAAGCGTGTAGGCGGCAAGCAGCGTCACGCTCATAAACAAACAGGACGACGACGGGGGCGAGAGGCGTGAAGGTTTATGTCGACGGTGACGGTGGTTGGTTAAGCCTGCGTATCATTTGCGATAGCGCGAGCAAAGGGTGCCCGTATAAGTTGGTAGCCGACCGCAGCCGAAGCCACAGTACATTTCTTTAGGTTTGGCTAGACGCACGCCGGTGGCTTGCAGGGAGGAAGAGGCGTTCGGAAGTGGCTTGATCGCGTAATACGAGAGGGGAGAGGCAACGAAACATGAACGTCGCACTGGTAGCCGGATTGGTCATCACCTCCCTACTGGCAGGTACGTCGAAGATCTTTACCATGTCCAATTTTTTCAGGAAAACCGCGTCATCGTAAGTTTAAAGCACAACATTAAAATGTCTCCGGTATCTGTGCTATATACCAGCACGCATTTCCACTAGCGCCATCCCAGAAAGTCAATATTTATGACACATACTTGAAGAATTAACAAACGAAATCAAGTAGGCACAACGGCCATCCACAAACTTACAAGTTCATAACCTTTATTACAACGAAACTGATTAATATGCAAGGTTTAACATCCCAAAACCACCATATGATTAGTGAGGGACGCCGTAGTGGAGGTCTCCGGAAATGTCGACCCCCTGGGGTTCCTTAACGTGCATCCAAATCCGAGCACACGGGCCTACAGCATTTTCGCCTCCGTCGAAAATGCAGCCGCCACAGTCGAGATTCGATCCCGCGACCTGCGGGTCAGCAGCCGAGTACCTTAGCCACTAGACCACCGCGGCGGGGCGATTACAACGTAACTACTGTCTGTATAAATCGATTTGTCCGTTCTGCCACGTGGGCATACAGCGGTTACAATTCTCAGCTTCTGACCCGAAGATCGCAGGTTCAATCTCGCATGCGGCGGTGACCTTGAATTCAACGGGGGCGGTACATTAAAAGCCTGCGTATATACTGTGCAATGTCAGTGCGCGTTAAAGAACACCAAGCATGGTACAGAACTCCAGAGCCATCTACTACGACATTTCTCGCGCCCATATCGTGCCCTTTAAAATGCCGAACTGGGTGAATTATTCGACTAATGAGTTCGATTTTCTATTTAAAAAAAAAACACGTCATCAAAACGTGTCATCAAAACGTCATCAAAACGTGAAAAAAAAGGGGGCACAGACCTCGTCAAGCCATAATGTGGCTTTTTGTCTTTGTCCCTGTTATCTGTACAATGTATAGATGCGAAATAAAGTTCAAAGTTCAAAGTTCAAAACGTGACATCACTCGCTTCTCCCGGTTTTACACAGAACATGTCATCATAACGTTTGAGCGCTGCTTAACGTCTCGACCTCTTATTGTACCGTTATTTCCGCGGCTACCATTAGCGACTATGCACTTGCCACGGGGGGCCGCGACGTGCAGGCACCGCCCTCCGCACAGTGCTGACATTGCACAGTGAGCCACATTCGCACGCAGAAAGTGATCGCGTTTCTTTACGCGCGCTGACGTGACTTTATTGCTTCGTGCCATATTTCCATGTGTCGATTCCAGCGTGATGGTCATGACCAGAGAGAAAGCGCCCGACCAATCTGTGTAACCCCACTCATTTTTTTTGACGGATTAGAGAAATTTTCGCCGCAATCAGGATTCGAGAAGCAATGAGCTCCGCTAGTGACGTCATTCAAAAGCTTCATTCAAAGGTAGTTGATCACCACTTAAAGTGAATCACTCAATTAATTCTAACTGTTCAGCTCTCTGAAAGCTCTGTTATCGATAATAATGCTCGATAACACAGCTCGATAAGTAAATGAGGCTCCAAGTCTCCAGTGTTCAGTTAGAGCGACGCAATTGACTCCAAAGGATGGAGCCGCCAAGCATGGTATTAGGTTAAGTTGGATGAAGTGGTTAAGGAATCATTGGTAACCAATTCGTAAAAATATGTAATTGCAAATGTTCTGAGCTCAAATAACTTCAGTACACGACGAACGGCTGTCAAAGCCTTCTTTGTGTATACCTGCACGTCTGTTTCACCGCACGAATAATTTTAATATTTTGGGCGCACGCACATTGGCTAATATTTGGCTACGCTAATCCATCCGGGAACCGGTAGAGCTAGTGCGTATTCGAGAGCACTTTTAGAGATTTGCCGGCGATATTCGCATACGTTTTCTTGTTACTGAGTCCCCCCTCCCCACGAGATTCGTCATCCGTCGTGATCTTCGCTTACAAACACACGAACCCACTTATCAACTCCGAAGTGTTACTCGGGTATAGACTAAGGAGCCAAGCCAGGTGAAACTGACAAGTGTTCCGAACGGTACACCAGGTTTACACGATTGCGAACAGCGCTCCGTGTCTCAAGATGCTTAGCACTTATCATGAACTTCGCACAATAAAACATTTTCAGCACCACCAAAAAGTCGTAACTGGCAATAGCAGCGCATAAAAGTGATAATCCTAGTGAGCGCAGGGAATGATTGATTCATTGATGTGTGGGGTGTAACGTCCCAAAACCACCATATGATTATGAGAGACGCCGTAGTGGAGGGCTCCGGAAATTTCGACCACCTGGGGTTCTTTAACGTGCACCCAAATATGAGCACACGGGCCTACAACATTTCCGCCTCCATCGGAAATGCAGCCGCCACAGCCGGGTTCCGAACCCGCGACCTGCGGGTCAGTAGTCGAGTACCTTAGCCACTAGACCACCGCGGCGGGGCTGAGCGCAGGGAAGAGTCAAAATGTCCGTTAGGTAAAACCTAAGAGGAGGTTTAACATATACCTGGTGTTTCTTCTTTTAAAACTTTGACAAACTTACCATAAAACGACATACATGCTTAGGTCGGCAAAAGAAAGCGGAACTGGCTCAGACTCACTCAGCAAATGTATATTGCTCTTTGTACTCTCTCCAACTCATAATCAAAAAAAAAAATCCGGAGACAAACTCACTCGGACTCAAACTCACGAGATAACTTTCTTCAACCGTATACCTCATGCACTCAGCGTCCGACTCGGCAAAACATTTCTCACCCGTACACGCTCAGACTCACGGCTCCAGCTGAGTCTGAGTGAGTCCGAGTTGCTCGACCGATGAGCGAGTTCGCCGACCTATGCCCGGGCGGCTACATGAGTAACAGCCGCGTCCACGTCTGCGTAGAAACGCGCGAGCAGCTAGCCTTGCTTAGCGGCGCGACACCTTGCGGCGGTTCCGGGATCTAACGTGGTGTCCCCGGGAGCAAGCGCGGCCTAACAGACATGTTGACCTTCTTTGACACCAGTGGGAGCCACGTTGAAAGGCGCGCTTGTTTTATAGAAAGTACGCGCATGCGGTATCTCGATTACGGAAGATGACGCATTTCGATAGTCAAAAACCCACTTGCGTGGCGCGTGTTCAGGAATGCATCTTTTTCGAACATATAGCGTCCCTCAAAGGCAAGTTGCTCGGTGTACCTGTGGCTTCTTATGGTAAGCTGAGACCTCTATAAGACCTCATCGCGACTGAACCATTCCAAAACTATGTACCAACCTTTTCAGTCGTGTTAACGCTCACAAACATTCCTTTTTTTCCGTCAGCTATCCACCATTGGAATAGACTAGACAAGACAACAGTATTGTGTGCTGTAACACTATTCAATCATTTATGAACATAATACAGCGTGTCAATCTTGAATTACGAGCTGTTTGACATTGTATCTTCTTTCTTGTTCTTCCGGTATGTATCTTCTTTCGATGCTTAGTATGTATTTTCTTGTCTCCACTCCTGCATGGGCCGTGAAAAGCCTGCAGTGAGTTCAAATAAAAAACAAATACTCGGAGACAACTTTCTGTGGCAATGAAGGGACGGCTACGTGGGCGGAGCTACTGCACCTGTACTCCTCCGCGAAGTATATAGTCCGGTTCAACTCACGATTCGAATCACGGCCGCGTTTATGTAATTACACTGCGCACAACTTGATAGGCCTGCTTTCGCAGCCATTTCTGAAAGAAATTCAGCACAAGCTCCTTCGTGCGAGTTGTCGGAATAGCTGAAGGGCGATGCGCGCTCACCTCAAGAGGAAGACGCCATTTTGACTGTCAGGTGCACATAAAACGTGGGACGTTTTCGGACGCGCAAGAACGCGAAACGACTCTTCGGAAAGCAACTAAGAAATAATGGTACCCCCTTGGCGCGCGCAGCGTCTCTTCATAAACAGCATCTAGCAGAAAATATTGTTGTTTTTTATTACTTTCACGTGAAAAGCACGGACGCATTCGTGGCACCGTACTCTACAGCAGTGGCACATGCCCACTTTGGCTCCGTAGCCTTTCCCTTCATTGCCACATAAAGTTGTCCCCGAGTATAGTTACAAACTGTGGAAAACATCGGTATTTCCTCCTCAAAGGAGGATGCACACAGGCCTGAACCAACAAGCGCGCGCTGCGAACTGACGTCATGTACGAGACTGCCGGTGGCTCCACCTTCGGAGAGGATTGCCCAGTGCACGAAATGAACTATTTATTCAGTCGCAGACCCGATCAGCTGGCCACGTTTCAATTGTCCGGGCGGAGCATCTGCTAACTTCCTGAGTTGTACCCTTGGTTTTAACTACTATACAAGTTCTGCCACACAAATTGGGGACACACCTGTCGTGAACTTGTGCGACTGTTTTGCTAGATTGCTTCCGATGTAGCCGTAATTATTTTTTCACTGCGAATGTAAGTGTTCCCCTTATTAACAAGTAAAAGTTTGTTGTACCTAATCAAAATATTACACTCACCTCGGAAGTGATGGCGAATCTCCGCTGAACTTGGTCGGGCAGTTAACCTTTTCAACCGAAAACCATTCCCCCACGATTCTTTTTCCATACAGGGCAAATAACCCATCTGACATGCACGAAAAAATGTATGCCGTCACTGAGAAAAGCAAGTTGAATTGAATAGTGGGCAGCATATAGAAAACGGACCGGGACACTTCAGGGCTCTCCCGTATAGTACAGTGCGTAGCAACGGTTGACCCTGGTGCGTACAGTCCTCTAAAGCGTTCACAATCTGTAGCCAGAACGACTGGAGCACATACTTTGCGACTGCCCAACCTACAAACGTGAACGACAAACACCAACTTCTTCAACTGAACGATTTCGCAAAGGGCCATCAGCTGATGAGATCATGTTAGGCCCCTGGCCTGACACTAACAGTGTAACTGTGATCATGGGCGCGGTATTGCCTTCTTAGAAGCAAATTGACTGTATGCACGGCTATAACGTTTCCTAAGTTTGAAATGATTGTATATAACCGCCTGTCTAACTCACCATCCTAATCTATTACTCCTTTTTTTTTTCTCCACTTTCCCCTCCCCCGGTGTACAGTAACGGGCTAGAGCATGCCATCGCTCAGACCGATCTCTCTGCATTTCTGTAAACACACCTCTCTCTCTCACCACGTTTACCATCTCTAATAATAATTTTCTCCATAAACACGGGACATTTACGCACAATTTCTCAGGGTTGGACAGCGACGGCTCCTGGCGGAGTTCTCTTTTATTATAAGATAGTAAACAACCCCTCTCCCACGGCACAGAGTATGAACAGCGGCGCCCTCCTTGAACTGCCTGCCCGTTAAACCTATCCATTCCTTTCACGCTCTCTCTCTCTCTCTCTCTCTCTCTCTGATTATTCAGGCTGCGAAGGACAAGCAGCGATCAAAGGACAGAATGTGATGTACCCGCCTGGGCAGGCAACCAAGGGGGGTGGTTTCTTCTCTGGCGGCGGCGGCGGTGGCTACTTTCCCGGCTCGAAAGGAGGCATGAAAGGCGGCGGATACAAGGGATTCCCGCAGCTGCCACAGCAGCCACAGTGTAAGAGCAACGTTTGCACTTATCCATGTAGCGGTATTAAGAACGCGTTAAAGACAATATAGAAGAGACAGATTACACCAACATGCGCTCAATTCAAACAAAAGTTTATTCACAGAAACTGGCCAGGTTTTATCTTTTTTTTTTCTGTACCTCTGACAGCTGTCCTGTCCTCCAGTTTTTAGATTGTTGTTTCACGCATGCGTTTCCATCTTCAGTATATATATATATATATATATATATATATATATATATATATATATATATATATATATATATATATATATATATATATATATATATATATATATATATATATATAAGGTCGCAGGTTCGGATCCTGCACACGGCAAGTTATCTAGTTATCTTTTCACCCACTTTTCTTTCTGTATAGTTACATTACAATTCGGTCTAATATCTTCCCCTATACTTTTCTTGGCAGTATTGTCTGTTAGATCTCATTAATATTGTGTAGAACACGGAAAAACGAGCCCTTAAGTAAACACTTCTTTCCTTTATATATATATATATATATATATATATATATATATATATATATATATATATATATATATATATATATATATATATATATATATATATATATATATATATATATTATGACCATTCAGCGTGATTAGACGCGAAATCTAGAATGCAGACGCAACAGCAGTGCCTAGAGGACCACTCGCGGCTTCTGTCACAATTTCGTGAAACTGCCGCGGTGTGCAACGGGCGCAACTCTATCCGCGTCGAACTCCCTAACGGACCTTTACATTGACGGAGTACGACGGAGTTCGGTGATGGCCTTGTGACAGGGGCATCTCACATGAAGATATACCACCGATACAGCAGTCGATTCATTGATGTGGCGCGTCCGATCTTCTTGTCGCGTCCTATCGTCATTCTTGCGCTACAACGCCGCATTTAATGTGTTGCTGAAAGAGAACACACGCCTACAGCACGAGCGCAAAACAAACGAGTCACGAAGTGTCCGTCCCTAACACGCTCCTTTTCGTAATTTTGCGCAGATCCCATCATGCCACAGCAGCAGTACCCGTTTATAGGGCCACTCCAGCGACCGGAACAAGAGCCGTTCATGGGCTGAAGTTGGAAGGCTCACCCTCGCAAGGCCCCACGTCGCGGATTGTTTGAGTGCTTAAGCAGGTAAAAACAGAAATAACTACTAAAAAAGACACGTGGGGGCGAAATAGCACTGTGTACTGGTTGCTTCGTTTCAACGGCGCACTTTCACCTTGAAGAAATAAAAAAAAAAACGTCATCTGCAGTGTCACCGTTCTGCGGTCGTTGTTCACTGTGTGTATTCGTGTTATCAGCAGTCTGATTACACAACTGCACGACAACGCATCGTATCTCGTGTTTAGACAATCAACTCGGTGGTATGTGATTGCTGCTTACACGTCATCCTCGCAAAGTTAATAGCTACGGTTTCACGTCCCCAAAGCCACACACATTATCACGAGAGGTCCCACAGTGGAAGGCTCCGGAAATTTTCACCATCTGTGGTTATTTAACGTGCCCTGACATCACCCCAGCCCACGGGCCTCAATCATGACGCCTCCACCGAGAAGCGACCGCAGCGACTGGAATCGAACGCGCGACCTTCGGGTGTGCAGCAGAACACCGTAGCCACTGACCCACCAGGGCGGACTACGCCCACAAAGTTCCTAAACGCGTTCAATTACAAATTGAATAGCTAGGTATCAATATTAATCCCTCTGGGAAGGCCGGGAATGTCGTTTGAGCAGAGGAGAGTTTAAAAGCGCTTTTTTACGCGCCATGCTGGTCTAATGGTCACGCCACTCGACTGCGCACCTGAGTGTAGCAGAATCGAATCCTGGCCACTGGTGTCGCATTTTCGGCGAAGAAAAAAAATGCTTGGCGATACCTTCCGACAGACGACACAGAAGCTGCGTATAGCAAGTAAAGCCTGAAAAACAAAACTCACAGACGTTCGTGCCCTAAACGGGTTGCGAAAAATATTACGCGTTACAGATTTGAACCTGATTAATGTTTAATTGCAGGGAGGAGCCTGACTTCGCTGCCTTATGGGCAAAAAGCGATCGCATCACGAAAGTCCTTTTATGACGTGTTGCACTTAGAGCAAGTTGTAAAACAGTTTGTGCGATAAAGTTAACGTGGTTTGACTCGCACACAGAGCAGATTGAAATACGCAATAAAAACACCCTTACACGCTCATCAAGAACGTAAGAGCGCGCAACGTATTGTAATAAAGCGAATTACCACGTGGCCAACCACGTGTTAAAGCGAAGCCAGAGAAAGAGTTTCTGTTTCGAAACAAAGATGCAATACCCTGCACGCAAGTTAATGGGCGGACTGACGCTGCCCCATGATATTTTATTACCACGAACGCAGCTGCTTTTGTAGCCCGCTGATCAAGATTTTATCATTATTTCTGTGGTCGCAAAAAGCGCAGCTGCTCGAACAACAGCACGTGAAAGCTGCATCACCCTTTTCGATCGCAACGAAGACAGCACAGCCTGCTCGAAACTTTCTGCGTCACAGAGGAGATGACGCGGCGACATTTAATAACCGTGTTCATTGGGACGTTGCTCTTCGCTACTGGCAACGGTGAGTCCTTACGTCTCTCTTATGCAGCCAATCAGCTGCACGAGGACAAGCGGTGAAACTCGTCGTACAACTAAAATCACTTGCCTAAAAAACAACACCGCAGTCACACTAGGTGTGAAATCTGCACTAACAGAGCTCCGATTCCAGTCTGTTTCCTCCGTGATTTCATTTTGACGTGAACAAAAAGGAAGACGCTAAATTTAACGCTGGTAGGTATCAGAGTCATAATAGCCACCAAAAGTTGCATCTTCTCTGTAATGTGGTACCAGGAAATGTCGCAAACTACTGGAAAAGCTGTACTACATTTTTTTAAAGCACTGCACTTGGTACTAAGCTGTAAGCTGATCGTTGTTCTGAATAGTCATTGTACAGTACTGACGTATTCAAACAAGACATCAAATTTGCTGACTTGAAGACTGGTATTCTCTATTCCTCGAGATAACCTCGTCATGTGGCGACCACTCCGGTCTCTAATGACAGTATCGGCTCTGATTTACCAATTAGAGTCTAAGTTAGACCAATGTGACCCAAACTGAAGATGGTGGAAACGAAGGAATGTGCAACACTTATCTCTAAATTGTCCTGTTCCAATCCGTGAGCACTGTACGTACGTGCCACCTCTACCTGTCCCCATCGTCACCCTTCATCACGCTTTTTTTTTTTTGCTTTTCCCTTCTATACTGCGCAGAGAAGCAGGCTAGACCGAATAAACTTCAGACAAACTCTCGGACTTTTAATAATCTCTCTCTCCCTATGGATGCTTTGTGAGCTTGTGTGAATGTCTTTGATTAAGCCATTCGTTTAGTAGGGATGCATGGGAAAAGACATCTGGCAGCTTCCTGCCACATCCACCCCTATACTACAGTCAGTTTAGGCGCCATTCATGCTCCAGCCACCCTTCACCGTTTCGCTCCGTATCTGAATGGATGGATGTATCCGGCTGTGCCCTTCAGATCGGGCGGGGGCTCATGCCACCAAGCCATAAAGTTAGGTGCTATCACTGTGTGTTTAAGGATTGAATTTCACTCGCGCCTCAATTATAGCCACCGATCAGTTAGCCTATTCCTGTTTATTTATACCCGTTTCAAGTCTATTTTGCCTTCATTGTCCCTAAACCCCAATGCTTTAATAAATTCGGCGCCATTATCTTCAGCTATAGGGTGGAGCCCTTTACAGAACATTATCAAATGTTCAGCCGTTTTCTCCCCCTCTCCACATGCACTACATACCGTTTCTATGCCTTCGTATTTTTCTCGGTACGTCTTGGTCCGCAATACTCCCGTTCTAGCCTCGAAGAGCAGATAACTACCCCGAGAATTATCGTGGATCTTTTCCCTTGCTATTTCCTGCTTAAACGTTCGGTAGGTCTGACAAGGACAGTTACCATTATCTGAAAGTTTATCTGGCAACTGGACCATAACATCCGGCGCGGACTGCCATCTGAAGTCAGGCCCCGGCCTAGAACACCTCAACTGTTAAAAAAATATGCCCTCTCGTGCTTCAAGGACAGCCTGGCTGCATTTCGCGTCATTCTACTTCTTCTCATTTGTAGCGTCATTCCATGCCTCCTTGTTTATCTCCTTGTTTATCATCTCCTTGTTTATCACCCCCTTTTTTTATCTAATCACTCAGTACGAAAGGACACCTACGTCCTCCGAACTAAATGATGATGCAAGGGTCCACTTCGGCCACACTTGAACCATTAAGGATTTTCGGAATTCACAAGTTTTTTTATATAACATCGCATTAGGCTACTCATCTTGAACACAAGTTACGATTAATGCAAGCGGCCGATTACAACCTACTTATCAATAATCACAGCGACAAAGCAACTGGTGTTCTAAAAGTGCCGATACAGAACTTGTATAACGTATCTCCTCCTAAAGCTGAGTTTTCGCTCAAGGCAATTTGTTCCGAGCTCACGCAGTATTTGCGAATCGACACCCGAGCCGGCAGCGCTATATGCGGATCAGCCGTCCTTCTCCATAGGTGAATCGTCCTCCACCGTTACAGCTGCGTCGGTGAAGTCATTCTTGGCACAACGCCAACTTTATTCGCCTGGCTTCGTAACACCCGCACCGCGAATCTTCGAAGTGGAAGCGCGTACGCCCACGCGCAAAAAGCCAATGTCACTCAATCTCTATACGCCTTATTCGCAGTATTCATGCGTAAGGCATGATTCAGTTTGGAGTCGGCTGCATTAATTAATTTATACATCTTGACAAAAGTTTCGACCCCCTGTAGTGGGATTAAAAAAAGAAAAGAAAAAAAACTACCTAACTTTTTTCATTCACGGACTCCCGTGCAATGCGAGTCAATTTAAGACACGAGCTTAGCGTATAATAAGACAGTTTGCGTAGCGCGGCCTCGGTGAAAAGCAAGCGGACTATTGAAAGCTGAGTCGTCTATATTTCCGTCTACCCTCACTGACTTGGTCGAAAGAAACTAAACCCACTTCATAGCGTCAAAGCGACTCGGCTATGCATGATTTATCCCTTTTAGATGCGGAAGCATCTTATACTCGCGCCTTGTAGTGCGCCGTCCGCGCCGTCCGCACCGCTTCTCGAACATTCGACAGCTGACGCGCGCGCATGCGCCGTCGCGCCGTCGCCCACTCTTCCACCATCTGTGCATCCCTTCCTCCTCTACACACCGCGCGCGCTTCACTCCTCCACCATCTGTGCACCCTTCCTCCTGTACACACCGCGTTCGACATCTACAATTCTCCTGATTC
The DNA here is from genome assembly GCF_043290135.1 of Rhipicephalus microplus. Lineage (NCBI taxonomy): Eukaryota > Metazoa > Arthropoda > Arachnida > Ixodida > Ixodidae > Rhipicephalus > Rhipicephalus microplus. The sequence continues at coordinate 171,543,517 of NC_134705.1, forward strand.
TCCAGTGGACGCGCATGTGGCGTCGCGCTTCGAGAACATTCAACAGCTGACAGTGCATTCGCCGTCGCGCTGTATATATACTCAAGGTCGGCGCTCGCTCGCTCAGTTGCCGCTCGTCGGTTGGTTTGTACGGCGCGTCGACATCCAAGGTCGCGGTGAAATGAATTCCAACGAATCCACAAACACAATGATCGACGTCCCTTCGACCAGCGCCGCCCTTTCGCATACGTGTGTACGTGTTCACTCATTGAACACCCCCTCCTACAACCACGTTAACCAATTTAGCCATCGACCCAAGTAAGTCGCAATTTAACACCCCATTTCACAACCACGTTAACCAATTTAGCCATCGACCCAAGTAAGTCGCACTTTAACACCCCGTTAACCAATTATATGCTCCGCATCCTCCTCAGTGTTCCCCCGAGGGAAGCTGCGGGCAATTTTTTTTCGTTAGCTTTTGAGTCCTGATGCAAAGAGTGCTGAAGAGACTGTAAGAGAACGAGATCCTTCCACTGCACTTCAAAGTGGCTGGAAGATAGAACTTGTCCCCCCCCCCCACATTACGTTTATGAAGATATTCGTATATGAGCCAGGAAACAAAATGTCAATTACCATGGGAACATAATCGAGAACCTATGTTTTTTTTTATTTAAGCCGCACGTAGGATATGTGCATATAGAATGCCTTTTTTTTCCATGGCTCCGATTCGTCACTTAATAAAAACCACAATAGAAATCCGACAATGGCACGCGCACATTAGTTGCACGATCTCTCTACTATGCTGGCCCATCACATAAGGTCAAAGATCTCATTCCTGAGCGCGCGACGGACTCATAAACACGCCTCAGATATTATAGTCCACCGGCAAACTTTAAATGTGAACTATCTTCGAAAGAACAACCTTATTAACTTGTTGAATTGTCGTGAGTGTAAGTGCAGCCCGGATTCTCAGGGCACCGGAGTCATTGCACGGCACAAGAAAAAAAGTACGACTCGTAAGATTGTTGGAGCGTATTTCAAAAGTTAAAGATAGTTGTTTCCCAAAGCCCTCGGTGGCATTCCATCAATCAGAGATTCCTTAACTTTAGGGACAAATATGAGAGTATTCTGATTTATGAGCACGCGCTCGTGGCTTTGTGATTTTTTGCCCTAATTTTTCTTCGCATTTTCAATAAAAAGTACAGTTGTTAGTAAATGATCGTGCTGTTTCATTCATTTCATACACGTTTTCTGCGATTGTTTTATAGTTATAGTGAAAGTGCGTGCTGTAATTCGATCTCTGCATGCCGAGGCCTGCAGTGCAGCTGAAATCGACCTACGAATGAGTAATTTCCGCGGTACAACTATCAAGAGTGTCAAGAGTGCTGCAGTGTTATGGAGAATTTAAAGGAGTACACGGAGATCATGGTGCAGACGGACGGGGAAAGAAGCTAGCGTAAAGCTACGACCTTGTTCGGCGAGTAGATTCAAACGACTCATGTCACAGTTTCTGTGCTCGGTGCAAGGTGCAAGCTTTGCGCAAGGTGTTTTAACAAAACGCTGCAGACAGGCGCACAGAGAGAGATAGAGAGAAGTAATATAAGAAAAGTAGCGAGGTTGCTACGCTTGCTTTGCTACCCTACCAGGCGCACAGAGCTGGTTGAAAGTATAGGCGGCTACAGTCCACGAGGAGGGTGCAGGAACGTTCGCACCACCGTACGACAAGCGCATCAATTAAAACGATGACAACGTAGAGACGTAGCTGGTATTGGTACCTAAGTGATCCAAATAAAGCAGTTCCAATCTTCCCTCTAGTTATTACTTAGCGAACAATCAGACCGTCGAAAAAAAAAAAGGTCACACTTTTGCCGCAAAGGCAAAGCAATGAACGCGATAGCAACAAATTGGAAGGTCACGCGCAGAATGGCAAGCAGATCAAAACGTGCCCCGCGTTTTTCACGCAGAAATGACGGAAAAAACGTACTCACAGGTAGAGATGAACGCGAATAAGCACCTTAGTTGTTACTTCGCTGTGTCTTAAAAGCGCGCCCTCTTCTCAAACAAAGGCTGTGCAACGATTGTAGTGACCTTTGTGCACCCCGTAACTACAACAGAATCGTTCCGGTGCAAGGCCAACACAAGCCAAGACGTATTATCCTCCCCGCCAGGAGATAAGGGCACGCTAAAGATCGTCCACTCCCCTCCTCTCCGCGGGCCAAACTCCGCGTGAGAGATAAAAGCCGCGCACCGCGCACTGATTGCGCCATCTCGCTGATAATGCTGAAAACACGGCAGTTCCCCCTAGATGCCCGCCAACAGCGGTAAGCGGTAGATACAAATAGCTTGCCGTTTTAACGCTGAGGGATATACCCCTCGGTGGCTCGGTGGTTAACGCCTCGCATTCACGACGCGGAGCTCCCACGTTCCATTCCGGGCACCGAGGTCTTTTTCTGGAATTTTTTTGTTTCTTGCGTTTTCGTATATATAGATACGTGTACATATACGGTGCATGACAACGACGGCGAAATCATTCTGAGAGTGTCCATATAATTGCTGTCGCAATAATAAAAAAGTAGCCCTCGTATTGGATAATGGTCATTATGGTTACCATTGCGATGTGCTTGTAGTCAACGCAAGCTAGCGTTTTTAGTCGTTAATGGCAACTTCTTGCCCCAAATACCAAGCCATTTAGGGCAACTTTTATCATTTTCATAGTCAAGAGGACGCTTTGCGGTGCAGGCCCTTCGCTGAGCGCACGGCATTCGTACCTGATAGCTGGCGTTGTGCCTTCATAAACACGCATACGATATTATTCAACAAAATCGCTTTATTTTTTTCCAAGCCCAGGGAAAAGACGGAGCCAACAAGAGGGCAAGGAGGTCGCTCCTGCCTCATACAGTAACGTAAGTAGAAAAAGGCTCGCAACAATAATGGCGCGAACGGATACTTGGAAATGACCCGAAAACACTGAGAGAAGGAAATAACCCAGTCATTTAGGTATGGGAGAGAAGTGCGAGTGCGTGAATGTAAATGATTGCAAATGATTGTTTAACTGGATGCGCATGAGCTGAAGACTTTTGAGTGAGTGAGCGAGTGAGTGAGTGAGTGAGTGAATAAATGAGTGAGTGAATAAATGAGTGAGCGCACATCAGTGAAGAAGTGTCGCTGGGTTAATTAGTGAGTGAGTGAGTGAGTGAGTGAACATCAGTGAAGAAGTGTCGGAGAGTTGTTAAAGTATGGTTGTATGAGTGAGTGCTATTGAGTGAGTGAGTGAGTAAGTGAGTGAAATGAATGAGAGAGCGCATGGAGTGAGTGAGCGTGTGTAGTTGAGTCAGTGAAGCGAGTGCATGAGTGAAGTGAGCGAGCGTGTGGAACGAATAGGCGCGCTTTAATTAGTGAGCCAGTGGGTGGAAGTGCAGTGAAGTCAGTGAGTGAAAGTGAGTGAGCTACAGTAGAATGCGTGTGATTGCTATCGAGCGAGAGTGATCACGCCAGAGCAAGTCAGCAAGTGGCGGGCATCAAGCAAGCAAACTTAACGGACTCGGTGGTTCATTGATTCTTGTTTTTCATGTTAGAGATGATGACGGTTGACGTGAAGCATTGAGGTAGCGATCGTAAGTGAATTATTGGGAAGGTGGCTTCTATAGAACGCGCGTTCGCTGGTCTTGTTCAGTGAGCTTATGCTAACGAGTGGGTGAAGGCGATCACGTTACGCCAGAGTGTGCGCGACAGGACATTCCTGAAGGAAAATGAGCATGTTATAGTAACTTTGACAAATCAAGCACCAGTGTGTCAGTGAGAAGATATTCGTAAATACATGCGAGCGAGTGAAAGTGTTTATATCAGCGATGTCCCAAATCAGCAGCTGCAAGTATGTGAGAGAGCGCTCGCAAGTTGAGTCCACTAGCGATAGTGGTCACCGTGAAGTGAATGAAGGTTAGTTAGTGTGTTTAAACTAGGGGAGTGATTGTGATAACGTTGAAGTGAACTTCACTAAGGCGACTGGGTGTGTTGGTAAGGCACGACAGAAACTAAAATCACACACGACGAGACACGCAGCACTCGTGTGTTTCAAGACTCAGCTTAGCCCTCGTCCTATTCACCTTTAGTTTTTTATCGCGTGAGAGTGGATGTGGGCGAGAGGACGTTGTAAATGCACTGGTGAAAGTGGTTATGTGAATATGCGCCAACAAGACTGCACCCGGATCACTTTTCAAAGGACCCTAAAGTGAAAAAAAAAACGAATCAGCTACGATTAGCGAATTGTACTCACAGAACTATAATTTCGTTAATTTCACAGGTTCACTAATAAAAAAAAATCAAGGCCAAAGTCGCATGTCTGAATTTCGCCCCTAAATGTTCTCGTGTGACGTCACTGCTTTCAATTCGTATTTTTCGTATTGTGGCGACATTTGCGCCACAATACGAAAGATACGAATTGATTGATACGAAAAACACGACGAGAATTTAGCTTGCGTCCCTTTTAAAGGGCAACGTACTTCATTTTTGCGGATCAGGAAATACATCGGAGATAGCAGACGCCGTCAAAATTTATGACGTCATCGCGTTAGGTGCGGCACTCTCAAGATGGCGTCATCCCACGCCCTTGCGTTTAGCGCGTTTTCTCGCTTGCGAACTGATTGCTTGCGGCTAACGTGGTAGTTTTGGAATCTTCAAAGAGTGGCGTACTAATAGCAGAGGAATCGTTTTTCTTCATAGTAACCCTTTAACTAGCGTAGTCAGTTTGTCCGTTTGCGATTCGCTTAGACTACGAGCTAACGTCTCGCCTTGTTCAAACCCTCTTCCCGTCCAAAGCCTCGGCGACGCGACGCCAGTCTTCGAGGACTTCAGCAAGGAGGGGAATCCGGATGATGGGGCCGCTGATTTCGCGAAGGAAATGTCTGACTACGATGAAGCCATGAAGGTGCTTGCGACAGTCGGTAAGTAACTTCGGAAGGCCCAGGCATCACTACACGCACACACACACGCACACACACACACACACACACACACACACACACACACACACACACACACACACACACACACACACACACACACAAAGAGTCGACTTCAAATCACCTACTTTGCGTTGATGCGATTTCGAGTTCTGAATGAATGCAAAGACCGCCAAGATTGTCTTTCTTTTGTACTGCTTGATACTGCATTAGACCACCTTGTGGCGTTTATGATTTAAAAATAATAATAACACCACCAACACTTAAGATAGAAGATAGAAGTGTAGTAAGATAGAAGTGTAATACACAAGATAGAAGTGTGAGATAGAAGTGTAATAATAGCATAAGTTAGAGGTGTAATAATAGAAGTGTAACATAAGTTATAATTGTAATAATAGCAAACTTAATTGCTTCTGATTACTTTCGCTTGGCTTCACAGGCAACTCCAAAGAGGGGGGTGGGGAGGGACCAGGAAACCACATGCCCTGACTGTATATCCCTTCACTTTCGTACACATTGGCCCTTCACACGACCAATTATGAATAATTCCCCAAGAGGGGACATCCCACAATCTGACACCCACTTTCCCCTCCTACCTGGAAACGTCTTATCCACCCCTAGTGCCGAGCTGATTAAGGCGTGATGGAGCGAGTTACTCTACCGTAAAATTCCAGTCAAGCGCTCTCTTCCCCCCCCTCTCCCCTAAGGTGAAACATAATTCGACGAGATATGGAGGGGGGCCCTCTCTCGGTCACGCATCCAAACTATACATGGCAGTGGAAGAGCCGTTAAGGAGAAAGAATTCGCACTCGTGCTTCTAATTAACTGCTTGATTCAATGCGAATCCACTCCCTTTCTATTTCGGGGGGGGGGGGGGGGGCAAAGACGTCCCAAAACTGTCACAGGATTATAAGATACGTTGTAGCGGAGGGCTCCAGAAATTTCGACCACCTGGCATTCCCTAACGTGCACCTAAATCTACACACGCGGGCATCAAGCATTTTCGCCGCCTCGGCCGGGATTCGATCCCGCGACCTGCGGGCCAGCGGCCGAGTGCCATAGCCACAAGACCACCATGGCGAATACACGCTGTTTTCATTCGCTCTCGTTGGGCTAATAAAAAGAGCGAATAAAACTGAAAATGCCGGCAAGGAAGAAGAAGAGGCTGCACATCTGTATACTCTCCCGAAGAAGGGTGCCCCACCGCGGTGGTCTAGTGGCTGAGGTACTCGGCTGCTGACCCGCAGGTCGCGGGTTCGAATCCCGGCTGCGGTGGCTGCATTTCCGATGGAGGCGGAAGTGTTGCAGGCCCGTGTGCTCAGATTTGGGTGCACGTTAAAGAACCCCAGGTGGTCGAAATTTCCGGAGCCCTCCGTTACGGCGTCTCTCGTAAGTGGTTTTGGGACGTTAAACCCCACATATCAATCAATCAATCAATCCCGAAGAAGGAAGGAAGGCGCTTAATTGCTAGACTCGCGACGCTTTTCTAGATATTTTTACGGTATATTGCTGGCGGATGTAAGTCGGGGTCCGCCACAGTTATTTACATGTTTCCTACGTTCGAGTCTTGGTGGTTGCGATAGCTGAAACACTCGGAGCATTCGACATAAAGCCCTTCGAAAAAATACGCATCTGCAGCAAATATAGATAAAGACGCGTGAGTTCACAAAACATAAGCTGCGATAAACAAGCCTACACTAGCAAGCAATCTTTACGTATGAAATGCACGGCATTGCAGCCGCACATAGCTTCTATTATAGTTTTATGCCTCTACATTTTTTTGTTTCTCTCTTTTCGTTCAAGTCTTGATGGCAAGACTCCACATGGTTGCGATAGTTGAAACATTCGGAGCACTCGACATAGTGCCCTTCGGACAAAAAAATTTGCAGCAATTATACATAAAGATGCGTAAGACCACAAAAAATTTAGCTGCCATAAAAAAGCCTACACTAGTGAGCAAATTGTTTACGTATGAAATGAACAGCATTGCAGCCGCACATAGCATCACTTATAGTTTAATGCCTCTACATTTTTTTTTCTTCCTTTTTTCCCCGCCTTCTTTCTAGCCGCACGTCACAAACAACAACGTCAGCAAGAACCGCGGGACGAAGCCAAACCAAAATGAAGACCACGAGTTTGATGTCAAGCCTATATGGAGAGACAATCCAACGACTTCCACTCATCCTGTAGCCGGGTGCATCATAGGCATCAATAAATGAATGAACAGTTAGTAAAGAAGTAACGCGATAAAATACTACTGACTTATTAGCACGAGAAGTAATTAGCGTAAAAGACAAGAGAAGTGAGGGAGACGGGAGAAGAAAAAACGACGTTGATTAATAAAAACCGCGTCCTCGAATTCTGCAATGAGACAAGCCACTGCACGGGTGCACACATCGGGCGAAACAAACAGATGCAGCAAATTTAAATGGGCCTCAACTTGGTACTCCTGCGGGTCGTGAAACAGCAATGCAGGACGTCCTGACGTGCTGCTAAGCGTTGCGAAAGGAGAAGCGGTAGCAAAAGGATAAAGAGAGAGAGAGAGAGAGAGATTATGATTATGAAGGTGAAGTTCTAACTAAAGCATCAGTGGTCAAACACTCTTCACCCTTGTTTGTTCAGTTACCTCTCGCGCAAGCATTTGCACAGAGCCCTGACAAAAAATTGGCCCTGTATCTGCATGTTAATCTGCAAATGCCGTCGAATGACGATAGTCGTGCGTGTGGAGAGAGTGAACGAAACATTTATATAATGTTCTGCGCAAGAAAATTGGTGAATGTGTATTCTGGAGGCGCTGTGTTAGAGTGCCTCGAGCGTGCAGCGGAGACGAACGAGCGCATCAAGTCACGTCCCACGTGAGACATGAGCGCCATCTGGCAGTTTTCTTGTAAAACAAAGCGCGCAGCTCTAATACGGGCGTGCGCGCCCGTCTCCGAGGTGATAAGGTGTAGAACGCAATGCGACGGGTAGGTGTCACCACCGTGTCGTCTTAGCAAAGCGTTGAAAACACCCTTTTAGTGCAAGCGTTACGTTGTCACCGCATCGTGATAAACGCTACGGTCCTTAGAATTACTTATGTATGCCTTTTCTAGTAAAAGAAGCACATACAGAATATATACGTGTTGTTATGGTGCCCCAGACGTGCGCAATAATTGTTTTTAATTGACAATCGCATTGACAATCGCTGAAGTATGAACGCTAATTCTTGAGCAACACTGGTAGGCGCTGCGGATGGGGTCGGCCGTTTGGGGTATCGGCTGGTGCCGTTTAGAGTACCCGGTAACGTTAGGGGTGGACAAACAGACAAACGTGCAGACATACAGACCAAAATTTTTGCGTCGAAGGTCTCCAAGAAAGACTATTGTCATCAAAATATTGGCGCCCGAATCTTCTCACGGCGGGAACTCGAGTACATGCGTCGCAGAGTGGTGAGGGTATGGCGTTAATGTTGCCTAATTTGGCATGGTTTTGTAATGTTCAATTGTTATTTCGTCTTTATAATATTCTTATTTATTCATTAAAGGAGAAGCTAAGGCAAAGAGTGCAAAGTCAAAGCGTGCCTTTATTGCTTTCCGCCGTCGTGGTATTGGACGGAGAGGAGAAGCCCATGACTGAATTCCGCCGAATACATCCTGTAGGCTTTCAACGGTCGACAAGCCACATTTGAATACCTATTCCGTAGTTGTCGCGCAACGAGACGAGCTGAAACGCTCGCGAAACAGGCTCTTCAAAGACTATTGCATTTCACAACCACCAACTAGTTTGTTCAATAGCGAGTGTAGCGAGTGTGTTTCTGACAACGTGTATTCCAGTGCTAACGCAAAAACAAAAGAAAAAAAAAGACTACAAAGAGTACCGGGCACTCGCCTTGTCAGCCATAACATGCGCCACAGGCGTCGAACACGATCGACACAGCGTCCGACCACAAGAAGAGCAGTCATCTCTACTCTTTTCGAGACGTCGTCTGCTCTTTTTTTTTCTTCATTTTCGTCTGCAGTTTCGTCTGTTTCGCGCTCCCTCCTTCTTCCGTATCATATATCAATTTCTTCACTTGGTTGTTCGGTAGTTTCACTTTAGACTGCGTATCCTAGCGCGTTTATTTTTTCTAGGCTGTTTGCCCGACACAAAGGCTTGCGGCACTTTAACATTTGAGTGCGATTTCATACTCCTACAGGCGTCAAGCGAACACACAAACAAAAAGAAAACATGGCGGTCGGAGGTCAACCGCTTGTCGTACACAACACTACACGCTTCCGGAATCGACGTTCGCGCCGCGGTGTGAACAGCGGTATCGTCGAACGCTTCTCCGCATTTCTAAACAAAAAACAAGAAAGGAGGAGCGAATGGATTTGAATCTAGTCAGACAGATTTGCCACATTTCCGTTCAAAGCCCAAGGTGTTTTTTAGGGGCGAAGCTCCTTAGGGCGTGGGCTGTGCGTCCCCTGTAGCCTGTATGTAGCCACCTCTAGTTTAGTTCTTGCAGTGTTCACTAGATGGCGGTACCATCCCCTGTATGTAGCCACCTCTAGTTTAGTTCTTGCAGTGTTCACTAGATGGCGGTACCGTCTCCTGTATGTAGCCACCTCTCGTTTAGTTCTTGTAGTGTTTACTAGATGGTGGTACTTGTAGCTGATGATGAAAAGATGCAAGATGTTATAAACTAGAAAGCGGTACTTGTAGTTGATAAAAGACGCGAGATCTTATAAAATAGGAATGATGTCACATATGGCGCGTGTCATTGGTTGAAGGCAATCGTTCGATTTAGTGCGGCGACGTACGCTAAGGGGAGCGATGTAATAAAATCGAGTGGGCAAAATGTACAGAGGATTCATGGTTTACCAGGTTTACCTCCGGTGCTTCGCCCACTCATCATCATTCACTTCGTGGATATGGCGGAATTTTTTTTTCTTGAATCAGAACATTTGACCTTGAGGAAGTTTGTTGATTCTTGATGTGTGATTATCTGATACGCCTAAAATACGCGAGCACACAGGAAAAAGAATTCCGTCAGCCGCGCTTCGTGGACATCGATGAAACGGCGAGGGGGGTGGCGTTCCCTTTGACAGGCTATCGTATAGCCTTTCTATGTTTCTAAGGTTTTGACATATGTTGTATCACTGCTCATAATTAAACACTTTATAGGTTATGTGACTGTAATGTGTGTATGTAACTGTATGTGTTGTGTTTATCATTGTATGTATCACTGTCATCACCCGCCAACTGGAGTAGCCTGTCAGGTGAAAAACCAGGCAAACCTCTCCAGCTTCCCATTACAATAATTCTCTCTCTCTCTCTAATTAAGCACTTTTTCGACTTTGGGGGTAGTTTCGAAGTGAACGATGAAAGGACTGTTCCGTGAATCAGGGTTCGGTTTCACCTGCTAAGCAGATCTCATCACCCCGTGGTGATTACCAGCGGCCGCCTTTCAGAAATTTAAAATTGACTGTGGATTATCCACTGGAAGGGCTTCCATTCCCCCATTTGGCTCACCTGCTCATTTCCACTGGTTAAAAAGGTAATTATGTTATTTTTATACTTACTGCCTAAATTAAACTTTCTCGCCCCTGCAGATGCCCTCTGCCGCAGTAAAGAAAACGCAGCAGGTATCACGCAGATACCTCCGTACTGCAATTTTTTTAATAGTGGACACATTTCTCAAAACACGCTGCGTATATATATATATATATATATATATTGCGTTGACGCTCAAGCTGTGCCCATAGGCTGTCGCACCCCAGAAGTCCCTCTTGGATCAAACGACCACCATATTACCACGCGAATGCTCGAGAAAGACTTCGAGCGAAGCCCTCGGGCTGTTAACTTTTCACCCCTTTGTGCAGAGCCACGTTGTTCCAAAACTTTTTATCCGGCCATTTTCGGGACAGAAGAGTGGGGACGAGGTTTTCACACAGAGACGTAGCCGGGTAATCCGTTTAAGAAAACCCCGAAATCCGCTTTATCAAGCGCCGCTCACGCAAAAAAAACGCAAAGGGACACGATCACGTTGAAAGCGATACGCACACTAAAAAAAAAAAAAAAAAAAAAAACGGGTATACTGAGGACGACGTATACGATCGTTTCACGAGACGTCGTGCCGAATCTGCATTTCAATGGTTCTCCCCTAAGTACGAATGCGTAAGTAGCCACGCAGGCTTCTGAAACCAGAACGGGCTGGCCGCATGTGGGAATCGTGGGTGAATAGATATTCAACCCGCGGGGCCTGGGACGGGTAGAGTGGGGGGGAGGGGCGCGCCTGCAGAGAATGGCCGCATAATACGAACTCCCCGTTTACTCGAAGTTTTACGGAAGCACGTCTTTAATAGGGGAACGAAGGTGCGGTACAGTGTGATCCAAGGCATCTAATACAGCGGGATATAGCATCCTTCCTTCCTTCCTTCCTTCCTTCCTTCCTTCCTTCCTTCGTTCGTTCCTTCCTTCCTTCCTTCCTTCGTTCCTTCCTTCCTTCGTTCCTTCCTTCCTTCCTTCCTTCCTTCCTTCCTTCCTTCCTTCCTTCCTTCCTTCCTTCCTATGCTAATGCACCACGCCGCAGCATACGTCTGCTTTGCAGTAAAGCTGATAAAAAGCTACATACAAGGCACGTTCGCCGCCAGATTAAAAGCCCCGTTCGACGAGGGTAAAATTACGCAAAAATAGCACATAGGAAAAAAAACACCGCCACCGTCTATGATCTGACTTACCACTAGTCTAACCAGTCCCGAACCACTAACCAGCCAAGCGATATTTATTAATCCACTTCGCGTAGTTTTACATCCCGATACCTACGATAGCCTGTCTCCTCGTTGGTGTTCGTAAACTGAACAAGCCAAAAACAAGAAGAGCCAGTCGTAACACGAGGTCTAGACGTGCTCGTAACCATGCAGGCACCACGCTTTCACCGATGCATTCCCGCAGGAAAGTCACTTACCGGGATCAAAGGAAAGACACGGACTTTTAAAGAAAAAAAACGAAAAGGTGAGAAAGCATTAGCATGGAAATCCATTCAAAACCGAAACTATAGATATAGCAAGTGAAGACCCGCTATATAGCCACCAAACTGTAGACAGCAAAGCATCCGAGCACGCTGTTTTTGTAGATGACATGAAAGAATAAAAAACTAGACGTCAAGCGCGAAAACAACGTATAGCTTACGCAAGCGAACGCCTGTAATGCGAGTCTAGAACTTAGTCAGGCCAACTTTTACCGCGAATGTTCAAAATATGAAAAAGCAAATGCGAAAATATTAGGATAGAGGATCAGTGAGCATGGAGGAACAAGCGGCTACTAAACTTTCAGAAAAAAAAACAGAAAATAAAGAAAGAAAAGAACACAGAGCACACCACCAGCGAGCAAGATTTCGAAGAAACGAATAGAGAGCGATTACAACGAAAAATGCTAAAAGCCGCTTTCTCTACTTTGTTTTGTACTTTTTTTTATTTCTTACGTTTTCCGCCAGGTGAAAAGCGAGCCGCGGCGCATTCACAAACTTCTCCGCACCGCCACGCGAGTCGTGCTCGCGAGGTCCTCGGTTTGAGTTGAAGCGCTCGCTCTCTTTCACGTATTCCTGAAAACGCACCCCGAAACATACCCCTTTGCCGCAACTCCTCCACAAACGTGAACGCAGCTGGAAATCCGTGGCCACCCGGCAACCAACAGCAGGGGCTTTGTGGTCAGCGAAATGGTTTCAAAGAAGGCCTCCTCTGTGCCTCTTTTTTATTGATATTTTTTTTGCTTTTTTCCGCTTTCAACACTTTGTTTTGTGTGCTTATATTATGTGCTTGGGAAGCGCCCATTCGCATTTCACGCGCATATGTACACGCGTACTTATTCAAGCATGGTTATTTCGAGCGTTCCTGGATTCTTCGTTGCTTTTTTTTTGCCGTTTCATAGTATTATTTTCTTTAGGTCCTTTCGCTTGCACAACCATGCGCCAGCTGCTGCCTCATTAAAAAATTTCTCTCAATTTCTTTTACTACGTTCTTCGCTAATTACGCGAGCAGCTAGCAACAGCTTGCAGACATTAGCGGCTCCTAAAGCAAAACTGCCGCCATCAAAATCCCCAGTCGCAACATGTCAGCACACAAAATGGCTCCAACATTCTAGGTTATCTCATGACCTCTTTAGCTGCAGTATTTCTGAAGCAGACACTGTTCCAGTGACTGGTAAAGTAAAAGGTCGGTCAACTGAACTCGAAGGAAACTACAAAATCGTTCTAATTAAGAGGAGTTCCAATAAGCAGGCGAACGCTGAAATGAGCGGACATCGCATGCACTCTAAACCAGTTTGCACCCTTAAAGGTGTATTCTATGTCTATAACTAACACCCTTCTTGTAGGGTGTTAGTTATAGACACATCATAACACCCTTAAGGGTGCACAGTGCACCAGCCGGCGCGGACAGAACCCAAGAAAGCCACCACTGGAGTCGTTATTGGGAATCAGGCGCTACTACACGTCTATGGCAAGTGATTTCGTAAATGAAATTGATGTATCTCTAACAAAGGACAAAAATTATGTGATCAAATTGATCAGTCTGTTAAGCCAGAAACAAGTACCCACATGCACTCATGTAAGCAGCACGTTTCAATGTCGTAACATATGACACTAGTTATGCTCAAAACACTTTTATTTACACAGCAACGATAACGAAAACAATAATAAACGTGATCATGCACTAAGTTTATTCGCTAGCGTTTTTTCTGTCGCGACTTCATAATCATCGTTTGTGGCTTGCCCAAGAGTTGCATCGCAGCAACAGAATTTTATTACACTGAGAAATGCTACTGTCTCGTCGTTTGGCATCCCCAGTAAGTATGGTTTTGTTTTGCAACACGCTGTAGTCACCATGGGCCGACTTACGCTAGGACCGGTGAAAACAGGGGGATCCCAATCCGGATAAACCGTTGTGGATACTGACACGTACGTTCGAATTAACGGGAGTTTTCTTCTACAAAAATGAAATACACAGGGCTGTGCCCGAACAAGGTCGTCAGTTCCAATTAACTGTAAAATAACAAATCAACACTCGTTTACTGTACTAGCTAAACTAATTTAACGTTTTTCAGGGCAACCCTTCAGGCATGGGACCCCTTCGACCATGGCCACAGTTTTGGTGGTGGTGATGATGATGATTACCTCTGGAATGATGCCGAATGAAAACAATGCTGCTTTTATAAAGGCGGACAGTCCACGTTACCAGACACTCTCCAAAATTGCCAATCATTTGGCATAGTTAACCAACACTACAGCCATTTATTGCCAGCGTATGTCATTTCCAACACGGCACTATCCACCATTGCCAACATAACCCAACGCAAAGCAGTACTAAAATGATTTAGCTATATTTAGTCAACTCTCGATATTATTTCGCCTGAACAGGCCGGCGTTAGCTATCACTCTGCAATATTTGGCCAACAACAACAATTATTTAGCCAGCAATAGAAGACGCCACTCCTCATTTGGCCGATATTATCCACGATTTAACCAGCAATAGACAACCTTAGTCGTACTTAGCCAACATGAGCTACGATCTTGCTATATTGGGCCAGTTCCAACCGCGAATGAAGCTCAGATTAGTTGTGATTAAGAAACGCCAGCCTCCATTATCAGGAAGAAGTTAGCCTTGTTATAGCAACATATAGGCCCACGCTAAATAGCGCTGGAAGAAGGCGAGCAAATGCGGCACGCCTGGACAACTGTGCTCTTCGTTCACGAACTGCTGACAGGGTTCATTAGGTACCCTGTTGCCAATAAAACATTGCACGAAAGCAGCATAGCATACAACGAATAGCGTGTGGCGAACGTGCACTGGAGTGTGCCTTTCGACAATAACTGTGGGACGTTAGCAAGAGAGCGATGAATAAAGGAAGAGACAGCGGGGTTAGACTGGTTGAAAAACCGGTTTGCTACTCTGTACAGAGGTGTGCAAATAGGGGTCGAAAGGTCTCTCGATAATAAAGCTGCCAGTACCCACCATTCATTCAGTTAAGACAACTGGAAGGATAAAGTCATCTTCTTTTTCCTCTCAGCCAACGTACTTATCTTGCCCCACCAGGCTTCGAAAGCTCTCAGCACCTAACATGCTTTTGTACAGTCTCCAAGATCGGTGGTACCTCATCTGGCTTTGCATTGCCTTCATGGTCGCAGGTAGCTCAACTAATTTAGCATGGCCTCCGTGATCAGAGCACCTTTAACCACGCTACCATGCGATGCGATGATGTCATCACGTGACGTTACGTAATGTGGCGTCATGATGAGGTCATGAATTATCCCAAGTTTCCGTGATCTGTGAGGTTATCGTAACGTCATATGGTGACATCATATGGTGACGTCATATCGTGATTATTTTCTGCAACACTCATGCCCGACGCCGCAGGACGCCAACGGCCAAGTTTCAAGTTCGGCGAGCACCAGAGGCTTTCATCATATTAAAGCAAATTTCAATGTTAATCTTTCCCAACACCATGCAATCTCTAAAATTCGCGCCATAGTTGACACGTTAAAATAAATGTTTGACATCAACACGGTCTCAGCTTTATTACGCAGTGCGGGTAATCACTTTTGATTGTTTGAACAAGTATGGGCGGATATTGATTTAAGGAAAACAAACATATGAACTAGCTGGTTATCCATTAACACTGAAGAGTATAAAAAACATAGAAAAGTGGAAGCAGACAACAGACAGTCGCTTTTGTAGTATTCTTCGCTTAGCTGTGTTCATCATTGTGTGACGTAAATGTTTTCCCTATTCATTGTTTTGATATGAGTTTTCGCTTCGCTGATAGCTGACAAGGATGTCCACGATGGAACTAAATGTGAACGCAAGTCTGTTAGTGTGAGATATTAAAACTTGTTTTTCTTTCCTCCATTTCAAATAGACGGCATTAAACACAGACGCACAGACAGACGCACGCACGCACACACGCACGGAAACGCAGAAGCATACTGAGATGACAAGAACCCAATCAGTTGATAAACCGAACACCAAAGGGCACCCAGAGGCGCAAGCGTAGACGGGAAATGTGTTGCCTCAGGGGAATCTCGGATATGAGACCGTGAATCATACTTCAACATCTGCCTCTCCCTTTCTCATTCTTCGTTTCCTTCTCTCCTTTTTCTTTTCCCCAATGACGACGCCAGCAGACTAGTGCAGGCTAGCTGCAGGCGTCTCCTGTTGAAAGAATAGATGCTTATACATATCCTCTAACGGGCTTAGAAATCCACAGCCCCAGGACTACAAAAAAGGGGAAAAAATGGCGCCAGCCCACAGGGTCTCAGAAGACGGTTCGCACGACACTCGCACAAGAACGCGGGACTTCCATCGCACTCTCAAGGAGTTGTCAGAACAAGTAACCCCCCCCCCCTTTTTTTTTAGGCGTTCAAGCACGCCCGACGCAGCTGTGCCTTCACGAAGCGTATACCTAAAGAAGTAGCGGAGAGGAAAACTGAAAAAAAAGAGAAAACGAAATATACAACCAGAAAAGAAAAATAAACAAGTTAAACAGCCAAAGTGTGATGCGATGTGAACACAAAACTGGCAATAGTACACACATTCCCAAAGGCGCCCGTCACAACGATAACAAAACACCCTAAACTACGTTTGGACGAGAAAAACTTCCAAAGAAAAGTGGGACCTGGAGCCTCAAACCAAGCTCACAGCGAGCAGTCAAAGCGGGGAAGAAAGCGGTGGAGTTTGAGGTGCCGACAGCTCGAACGAAACAGAAACCAGAAAAAAAAAAAAGCATTTAGGTGTTGTTCTAGTTGGGACGACAGAACTGCCGAGAACGTGACAGTCGTGAGGACGAGTGTTTAGGGCTGTAGATTCGGGCTAGCGCGAGTGAGATAGCCTAAAAGAGAGGGGAAGAGAGAGAGAAAGACAGCACGAGAAAGAGCGCTCGTGACAGCTCTCTCTTTGCGCATCTGCCTGTCTTGTCCTTACGTGCATTCGCAAAAAACTCGTGTCGTCGACTGCGCGCATGCGCAAGCAACAAACACTGGAGACAGAACCGAGAAAGAAAAGAAGAGGTGAGGCCGGAAAGATTCTCGTGACCAGGAGACACGAACCTCCCACTTTGCCCCGTCCACGTATACGCGCCATAAACTCACGTACCGTCGTCGCAAACGCGCAAGCGTAAACAACAGACCAACTCAGCTATACTCCACCGGTCGTGTAGAACGTACAACTGTTTCTCTATACAACGTCCATACCCCTCGCATTTTTTTCTATTTTTTTTTCAGTTTTGTCAAGTGTATTGTGAGCTATAAGCCTGTCTCGTCGTCCCCAACGGGCATGCGTGAACGACGCACCGCCACGCTTTACTCTACCAGTCGTGGACGACGTACCATTGTAATCTACCACATCCATTCCCTCGCCCTTCTTTCCCCCTCGCCACCTGCGCATTACCACGAAGAACTTCGCGACGCGAGTCGACAAAACTGGGACGATCTGCGGGGTGGAGACGCACTCTCCGTCCGAGCACGACCTCCTTGAGTACCTCGCATCCGGGACATTCCTGAACCGCCCGTCAGCACCATGGCGTCAGTCAAGCAGGTCACCGTACTCCTGGTCCTCGTCGCCAGCGCGCTCATGGCACTGATCACCGCGACAGCAGGTAAACTATTACACGCGTACCCTACAGGCACCCGTCAGTGGAGTTTTGAAGATGCCACAATTAGCGCCAGAACACACATCCTAGCGAGTAGCAGCAGCTAAATAGGGCTGGCAGTTCATGTTTTGGAGGGAAGTACGGGGTGCGGGTAACGCATATCTATAACACCCTGTGGAAGAATACGACCGCACCCAGCCATCCTTCATTGGAAAATTGCACCGAAGGGAGACACTAGAGCATAGTTCGTGTGTTCAGCGTACGACTGGTTTTCTTTGTATCCCTGGTATCCCAAACCGGCAATACCGAGGCTGCAAACAGGAACTCCGTCCCGCCTTGTAGTCAGTGACGGCTACCTGTGGCTGCTTATAAAGTTCTTGTTACCAAAGAGACGTCCAAGGAACGCGATTATAATCAACCTCCCCTCATGGCCAGGTGCGATGATCCAGCGACGGCCCAGAAATATATCTTAGGAACGACAAGAAACTGGGCTAGCCCGCGGTTGCGTTTTTCTTGTTCTCCGACCATGCTGGATACTTAGGTTCCTGCGAAAAAGTTATCGCGGAGCCCTGTCTCACACATCCTGCAGGATCTGCACAACCTTTAAAAGCATAAGCATTCTCAGGCGACTCGTTCTTAAGGTGATTTGTCCATCATTGAAGCATGACGCGATGCGGTACACTGCTAGCGTTACTAGGGCTGTATGGTGTACATATGCTTTCCATTCAGGTTTCCGAATGCTCGCATTACAGTCAATACGCCGGTGTGACCGATTGCGTGTGCGTGTGGTGTTGTGTGCTGTCTTTCTCTTTCCACTCTCTGCTATCCGTCTCTCATTGTCCCCCGTAACGTTCACATACGCAGGGTAGCAAATCATTTGTCCTGGAATGATTAACCTCCCTGCTTTTCCTCTTCTACTGTTTCTTCTTAACGAATACTGACCTACAGCAAATAAGTCCCAATAATGCTTAACTAACCAATTTGTATTGGGCATATGACAATGACGATAGGTATTGATTGATATGTGGGGTTTAACGTCCAAAAACCACTATATGATTATGAGAGACGCCGTAGTGGAGGGCTGCGGAAATTTAGACCACCTGGGGTTCTTTAACGTGCACCCAAATATGAGCACACGGGCCTACAACATTTCCGCCTCCATCGGAAATGCAGCCGCCGCAGCCGGGATTCGAGCCCGCGCCCTGCGGGTCAGCAACCGAGTACCTTAGCCACTAGACCACCGCGGCGGGGCAATGACTATAGGTAGTAATAAGATGTTATGTGGGTCCGAATTCTACTCTCAGTGAATCTAAGCAAACGAGGATGCGCTAAGCATAATTAATAACAATATTCGGGGTTCAATATCCCCAAAACCTCGATACGATTATGAGAGACGCCATAGTAGAGGGTTCCAGAAATTTGACTACATGGGGCTCTCTAACATGCACCCAAATCTAAGTATACGGGCCTCGAACATTTTCGCCTCCGTCGAAAACACAGCCGCCACAGTCGAGATTCGACCCCGCAACCTGCGGCTGATGCGCTAAGCAAATATGCATGCATATATGTGCATGGTCGGGTCCAGTACAGCAAGGCTGATAAGTTTCCAAAAAAAAAGGGGGGGGGGCTGCTGCAGAAACGATAACAGCAGATTAGCTTTCGGTGAGGCGCTAAAGACACGTCAGTACATGTGTACTGTCGGAAGGAAGGAGGAAGGAAGCAACTAAAGGGAGAAGGCAGGGAGGTTAACCAGAAAGACATCCGGTCGGCTATCCTGCACAGGAGGTTCAGGGAAGGGGACAAGAAAGATGAGGGAATTTAGTAAGGTTCATAATGTTCGATGATAGTTTCGGCGACTCCGAAGAGCACCGAAAGGATTCGATCGGGCGTCAAAATCGAACGATAACGTTCGACAAGCGCACGATCACGATCCATCCGGTTCTACCACGTTTGACAAGGCGTTACAAGCGTCGTCAGTTGAGTGTAGAAGTGAGAATGTTCACACGCCCACTCAGACAGCTCTGCGTAGCCCTTAACTGTTTCTATCTCTCAACGATCGCACGGTCGGCCAAATGTCTCATGAGTCGACTCACCCGGAGTCAGATCGCACAGCGAATTTATCACCGAGTGAGGCGACCTGTGAATTATTTCTGTGAACTTGAGTCCAAGTGCGCCCGTTTGAGAGCAATCTTGGCGAGTCTGAGCACGAGTGAGCCCAAAGCGCAAAAAAAAAAGTGCAGCTCGTTTATCATCACTAAACAAAATATGTTTAGTGTGCCTGAAAGAGCTCACCTTATTCTTCACCGAGCAATGCTAGCAATGTTTGGAGCATTTCATTTAATTTTCGAGACCGATTAATATTAATAGTTTAATAAAAAAAATCACGCACCATCTCTTGCACATCTCGTTGCAGGTCAGGACGCACCTATGGCTCCACCAGGCCATGCAGGGTAAGTACCAGCCCGTATGGTATCGTTAAAACACCCAAACACAGAGGCATGCAAATATTAAACTTCAAAAACGAATGGAATCGAACAATGCCAGATTTAGGTAAGCATAATTTAGTAGACCTCACATAGTTCAAAAATACTCGGCTGGCATGCTCACAACTTATATAAAAACAGTATTCCACCTTACGCTTTAACCACAACCAAATTCCCATTACCAAATTCAACCAATACACTTAAAGCTACAGCTAACAAAACGAGAATGGTTTACGAAAAAAAAAGTCATTTCACGGAAGGTACCCGTGGGTTGACTGTTGTCATAAACCCGAAATGAAACTAGCTTGACAACAAACCCAATTTCAGCGAAGTGCTTCCTGATGTAAATGATTAATAAAACAGACTCATTCTTTTCTTTAATGTGGCTAGAGACAATGTTTCGTGAAATCACCGAGTCTTCTTCAAGGCAGAAATTTTAAAAAGGCATGATAAGTTGCCAGAATGTTGGCTCTAGCGACAAACAATGTTGAAGCATTTTTTTTTATCTCTTCCAGACCTTCGTGTTTCCCTGAACTTCTATCTTAAGGTTCAATGCAGGCGCTTATAAACGCATCGTTCGCAGGCCTGCCCGCTGCTACTGCCGCTTGTGTTCCGTCCTCTGCACAGTTCTATTTCATTTTTAATGCAGCCCAGCAAAGAAACGGTGCGCAATACCTAACATCCAGCTGAAACATGGGCACGTCTTATGTTTATGTACTCCCCTCCTACACCCCTACGCCCCTAAACCCATTTTTTTTTTTTTTCAGACCCGGAGCCTTCGGCTTCGGAGGTGCACCCGGCCAATTTGGTGGCGGATTCCGTGGCCGCCGATCCGACTTTGACATGGCCGGGTAAGCAAACTCAACCTTCAACGCCCTATTGAAACGATCCGTATGCGATGTCCAATGATTGCGTATGTTTCCGTAAGGATCTTACGGAAATATATGGAAAATATACAGGAAACATATGTATTCTTACGGAAACATACGGAATCATTGGACATCGCATACGGATCGTTTCAATAGGGCGCACACAGCCGCCATCATGACTTAGCCATCGACATTCCTGCAATGACCTAAAGGAGAATTGGGCACTGGCACTGCGATCATTCAACCATCATGGGAATCACGGGAAGTACAGTCTTCAGATTGGATAGCGTCAGATGGCAAACTGTCAATGAATTCTTGTCTGCAGTTTCGGTTTCGCTTTTCGCTTAGCGTTCGTAGTGCGGCGCACTGCGCAGCAGACAAAATGATCCTTTTGCGAAACAAGCTGAAGACAACCAAGTCTCTTGGTTCGCTACGACGTAGCGGATTTAGAAGTTGAACTTGATAGTTTTCACAACACCTCGTGCCAATAGCGCTAATATTTCTCAAAATCAACATGTGAATACGAGGGCCGTACTAGCGGAGGAATCCGTAGATTTCAACCACTTCTAGTGTTCTACAACGCGCACCTAAATCTAAGCCCGCAGACATCAAGCATCTACTTCTGCGTCAAACTCCCCGCTGTGCATTCGTGAGCGCTCACATAGCTTTTCATGTTAGTGCCAGAAACTAGACAGCTTATGCTTATGCGTCCGGTCAGAACTCGTTGAAATGGGGCGGCGAAGTGGTATGGACGCACTATCACGTTCATCCGACTGCTTAACAACGGAACCAGAGATGCGTTGGGGGGTAAACCATTGGGACAGACGCCCCCGGCATCCCACCAGATTACAGGACAAACGATTCTCGCCACGTACTAATAGAACAAACAGACAACGATACCAAACAAGGTCCAGAGGATGCTGTCACTATAGTGATTGTGATGTAAATGTGGAAACAAGCAAAGTGGACAAAGAGATAACCGCCAGATGGCAGGGACTGTACATGCGACCTGCGAATGACGCGTCCGATGCTCTAGGAACTGAGCTACAGCGGCGGCCATTTCCCTTCCTCCCTGTCTCCAATAAGGGATATTATGGTCGAATTTGTGCAGGCATTACTTCATTCACGGGTTCAAGCGAACTTTACGCAATAACTTTTTTACATACAAAAGCTTGAAGTAAATCTTAACCGGAAATCACTTCGTATCTTTTCGTTTGAAGGTCGGTAAACAAGCATCGTGAATCTCAAGAACGAAATTCATCCGAAGCTCATCCGAAGCCTGTACTCCCCGTCATTCTCATGCTGGTTGAAGCGCCGTTCAAGGAGCCCCGCACACAGTAAACCGGTTTGCACCCTTAAGGAGGCTTTACCGTGTCTATAACTGACACCCTTATCTCTTAAGGAAAGGGTGTTTTCACCAATCTAAACACTCATACTACAAGTTGTAGCCACTGGCCTATAGCTCCCTTATCATGGGGCGTTTCCCATGGCCTAAACATCTTTATCACTGAAAAAAATAACGTGAAAAATAATATGTTCCAGTCAGTGTACATGCAATTACAGTTGGCATCAGCATGACAAGTACACGTACGCGCGAACTGTACACACAATAGAGTGCATTGTAAAATACCCCATGGACGGAACACTCGCGCTACACGGACCTAGAGTGGACATCTGGTATATATAGCCACAATATCTTAAGCTGCCTTTCAGTGCCGGTGGGTATGTATAAATATAAAAAATGAAGGGAATAGGCGTAAATTCGTAGTATGCTTCTATGCAGCCCTAAGAGAGACATCTTTTCATGTGAACTCAACTCGGTTACAAAGGCTTTTTAATTAGGGAGTCCCAGTTATCACCTGGCAGCCGCGGTAGGGTCATGGGTGTTTCGATAACCTGTTGAACCCTTACGACTAAAGGGTATTTTATTTTGAACATCGCCCCTCAAAAGATATTTGGGGGAAGGGAACATTCTTACACTATAACATTTGCAAGTTTTTGTTAAGCAACGGGGTGTGTTTTCGTTGTTTGAGTTTCCCTTAAGGATGTAAAGTGGTTTACAGTGAATAGACACCAGCACCAGATTTCCCTCTAGGTAATATAGCACAAAATTCTATGCACTTTGTTAGGCTTACGTTAAGCCTATCAGACTTAAATGCCCCTTGTTAAGCTTTTCCAGTTAAATATTTTCATTTAAAACAGTTAACGGTCACATCGATTGTATAAAAATCATTTTGCAGCCCTCATGATTCTCAAAATTCAATATAAAAAGTTCGTTCTATGAGAGACACGGTGGGAGTCAGGCCTAAGCTAAGCTTATCGTGCCTCATACCGACTTCTTTCAGTCACGTAGTTTCGCCACAGAAACTACGTGACTCCATAAACTTGCTTAAATACCAGCAGCACAGTTGTGAGACATTTATTCTTGCAGCGTTGGCACTTTTTTTTTAGCGAAGAATCTGAGTTTGTTATTTTGAAGGACACGGTGTATAGTTAGGCTTAACTAAGCCTATCTCGTTCCCAAAGGTACCGCCAGGACGCCCGCCGGGAGGCCCAGGGACCATATCGCGGCCGGCGCGAGGCCTTCTTCGGCATGCAGGACGAATAGGAGTCTCGGAAAACACCAAACGAATAGGAGCTGCGCATCGCAGCCGTCACTGGATGACGAACGCGTAGTGCAACAACAACGTCGAGGTCGCCGCCCGGGACGCAGAAGTAAAAATGATCTCGCATCTGCGAGCCATCTGCGTCCCTGTTATGTATACGGGAAAGGGGTATAAAAAGAATGAAAGCAACTAAAAATATGCACTGTCTCCTTCTTTTGGCGCCAAAGGCTGAGCCACTATTTTTCGGTAGCAAGGATTAACACTGACAGCCGGCAAATTCAAAGGAGAAGTTAGAGACCGAGAGAAATGTTTTAATGAAGAGCTTGTTTTTTGCCTTACACGCTACTCCAAGTGCTGGGTGAAGATTATAACATATACAGTGATAAACACCTGACACATACAGTCACACACGTAGACTGCATTACTCACAGTTTCATTCAGGCTAGTGACCCGCAAACAGTCACCCAATAGTTCACAGTGCATACACATGAGTCATGCAATGTGCCATTGACGACTGAGGTGAATACCTCATTACCATTTGAAACACGATACAAGCTGACGTTTAATGGGTAATTCGTAAAATTATCGTGTCTATGGAGACCATGATAACATGTCACATAACGAACGTTTCACTGGAGAAGTAAAACAAGCACTCTCGCTTTATCGACCTGAATACTAATCAACAGTTGATCTTATATTCGGCCGACCCTGCACACAGAAAGCAGAGGCGTGCCCATTGTTCGACAATACGGGGAAGGTGCCAAGTTTCATTGCAGTCCTAGAGTTTCCTATAAATACACTAGAGGGAATTCGGGCGCTAGTGTCTAGGGAAGCTGCAACGGACGGCACTTCAACTTACACGTGAACGATAGATTTGTCTAATCTTGGTACATTCGGCTCCATTTGGCTTCGCGTGACCTGGCACTGCATTGTGATCAAACGAAAATCAGCAAACGTTCAAGCAGTTGCACTTCAACACCTTTACCTTTTAGGCTCACCATATCAAATAAGGTCATGAAGCTCACAACGGCACGTTCTTTTTATTGGAAGCAGGACCAAAGCGAGCAATAGACATTGCTACAAGTGCGTCCCAAGATCGCAAGCACGAAGACTTGGTAAATCTGTGTACTACCCATCACTCCCATGTACAGTTAAATTTATGAAACTATGGCTGCAGCGACAACCATACCCTCTGGTCAAGCCCACAAGAAAACGTGCCCCACAATCGATTAAAAATATTAAAAATAAAGCGATGACACGCCTCTCAGAATGGCCTGCCTCTTGTTCCTGGCTTTCCGGGAGAAACGCGATTATATCGTATTTATGTTTATCTCATCATGTAGAGAGGGTCCCGGTACGGTTTCCTGACCTTGGGAACCTTTTCTGGTATATTCTCAACGATGTAACTATACTATGCAAAATGACGGCGATATTTTATTTATTCATTTATTTATTTATTGTAATTACGCAGTTCTTGACACGCAAGGTTGTGGGATTTGAGCCCTTTCACTATCGTAAGAGACAAGCGTGACCATTATCCTGCTCTTATAGAAGTGACAAGTCGGAATGAGTACTAGCAATGGGCAAACTTTGCGCCTCGTTTTACGTAATCAGGTGGAGATACACGACACGTAACAATACTGACTTTTAAACGTCGCATTTTAATAAGAGCTCAAGATATACAGAGTGAAAGAGAGAGAAGAAACTGCATCCAGTCCCCATATCCCCGGAATAGGAGTGCTTTGCACCGCGTTTTCATCAGCTGTCATCAGAAGAAAACTCGCAGGAGACCCTCATGCTTTCGCCAAAGACAACTAGAAGGCTGTCTTCTTTTTCATCTCAATTTACTGATCCACCGCCACCCATCCGAAAACATTCTGCGCCTAATGTGATTTTGCAATGCTTACAGGACCAGAGGCATTGCACACTTTCGGCATCTCCCCTGATTTTTATTGCCTCTGCGACCGGTCCAAGCAAAGGTGACATGTGTTTGAAGTAATCATGTGACGTCACTTTATGTGACGTTACGAATTCGCCACAATGTCGTCACCAATATTGACGACCTACGACAATATCATGACGTTATATGGTGACGCCTCCGCATGATGACAACCTTTTGCATCACTCGCATTGACCCAGCCGACGCAGGACGCCGACACCGACGGCCAATCCTCACCTTTGATGGGGCGTCTAAGCATGGAGGGAGGAAAAGAGAAAGCACGGAGCATTACCTCACACGAGTAAAGGACACTGTGTCAGCCCAACACGTCATCAAAACATCATAGCGTGCGGTAGGTTTTAGTGCTCGCCGATGTGATTTTGAACCTCGTGCAGTAGATCTTAATGCTATAGTGCCTAGAATATTAGTACTCTCAGTTTTTTAACCTCGTCCGTGAGCCGGCCGGTCTTTTAAAAGCTACCGGGCACCATGCCCCGAAGTCTCGGCCAGTCTCGTTGCTTGAGTGCTGAAACACGTCACGTGTTGGGCCGACACTGCTGGCTTCAAAACGGCTTGGCTTGCCAAGGTGGGCTGCATGACGTCATGCCCTCTCCTTTCTTTTTTTTTTCCTCCACGCACTCAAGGCATTCGCCTCAAATGTAACGGTCACCTGACGCAGGTTCGGCTGATCCAGTGGGCACGTGGAGTGACGCGAGCCAATGCGCCTTAAAGTAAGCGCCCCACCCGACAAAGACGACCTCTCCTCGCGCAAATAAATCTTTTCTCTCTTCGTCTCTCCCTCCATAACGCTTTGCACAGAGACATTTCCAAAGCTGCAACGAGAACGCGCCGCGCCGATATTTTCAGATCCTTGGCAAACTCTGCTAACGCTTGTCAGCACTCGTCGAGTCGGTTGCGAAAGCGACCAACGGGATTCAATTTCCTCGCAGGCGCCCCACGCAAGCAACCGCGCCAAGCCGAACACGGCCGAAGCTGCACGCAGACTTTCCCGACACCGCGACGAATGGAAGAAAGCTCCTCAAGGCCCGAACGACCGACCCGTTATCCCCTCTTCGTGCAGCCGCGTTAGGTTTCGTGACGCAGGAACAAGTCCGATGCATACGGCAAAGTACTTACGTCGCACGTTAAGAGAAACCCTACGCCCGTCGCTTGATCGGGTTAACCGCGTGCGATTGCCCTAAACCAAAGCCCGCCGAGTGGACCGAAATCGGACCAAAGGGAGTGACGTAACGCGGCGGGCGACATTGGCGTCGGGTGCGTGAACGCGACGCATATGCGACCAACACGCCAACCTCGCAGCGCGAAGGTGACCCAATGCGACGCGCACATACGAACACGCTTGCGTAAGCAACACTGTTTCATATGCAGTTCTAACCGATGCAGTTATGGAAGAGCCAGCACCACATACATTTACTTTATTCATTTACGAATACTGCTGTCTCCGAAGACGAGACATAACAGAAGCGGGTACATGAGTTGGTAAAGTAAGCAACAGTCATTCAATGCATTACTAAAGGTATCCCATTATGTGGTTCACCAATTCTTCCACAAAGAGTTCATGCGGATTTTCTCGCAAGGAACCATCTAGTCTGTTTCAAGCAGGCAGCACCCCCTTAATCACACTTATATTTTAAAAAAGATCGGTTTCTCTGACACGCTGCTCAAACACACCCCTCCTGCCCAGAGGAAAAAAAAATGAGCATGATGTTTCTGCTTAGCTGCGTTTACGTTAAGCAGCAATGATCAGGAATCCTAAAGTTGTAGACACAAGTCTTTCGGTAATTTCTTTTCTCTAAGTGTTTTGTAAACTGTGCCGACATCTAAATTTCAAATTCTCACCACTGATTTGTCCGTCCACAAGACCACAGCCCGAAAAGCCGGAGCAACCGAGTTCGGCTTACCTGCGCAGAGAAAAGAGAAAGACAACATAAGGACAACTTACAAACAAGTTCGTCGGCGACTTATTAACTTACGGGCGTAAAACTTATTAATCTTTAGGACATCAAAGCGTCAAGCAACATCATCGGTAGGCATGCTCCATCAAGACCCACGGCTTTCTTAAATCAATCTAAGATTTGCTTTCAGCAGCAAGCAATACATCGTCATCGCAAACATAGGTGGCTTCGGCTGCTACGTCTATAAACGCCCGTGGTTCGAGAACAACCACTGTAATTAACGGCACTGCATGCGAAAGGCATTTAGCCACTCATTACACTCCTCTATGACCGTGATCACGCGAGGCACAATATGCGGCATGTGAAATAAATACTGTGGTTTCAAATAAATACTGTGTCAAATAAATATGTTTAGCCAAACGTGTGTCTAAACTCGCTAAGAAGCACGAACATGAAACCAATAATCGTAAAAAGCGTCAGTGCAGCGTCAGGCTGCAAGCACTGCTAAACACCGGGACTGCACGCTTCAGCTTTCGCTGGTTAACCATTTTTATTAGTACGAGTGCTTGGGCGGTGTTTTTTTTTCTATTTTGCATCACTCGCATTGATGCCAACCAACCAGGTAAGCAGGCCAGTTTTCGCGTTGGATGCAGTATCTAGGACATTTTTGCATCAATAAGTTATCTTTACCACAACAAGTTTCGTAACCTCACGGACAAACCTTCTAAGTTGACATGAATAGCCAATCCGCCCACCATTATGACTTAAACTCAGAAAGGAGCAACGCGCAGAAAATCTAAAAAAGGCCTTCTGATAATATCTTCGAAATCATGCAAAAGAATTACTTTAAAATAAGAAGAAAGCCTTTGTAAAGGCGTTCACGCAATGCCCGTGGTTCGATAAAGACCGCCTCAAGACGGACGACGTCGCTGACAGGTTCTCGCAACCTACGCAGCGAGTCGAGACGAGCCAAAGACGCTATTCATTGGACCTGTAAGAAGACGATTGCGCACGCTGTGGTCAGAGGAAGACCTCTACAGAGAGGTCTTTCTCTCTCTCTCTCTCTCTCTCTCTCTCTCTCTCTCTCTCTCTCTCTCTCTCTCTCTCTCTCTCTCTCTCTCTCTCTCTCTCTCTCTCTCTCTCTCTCTCTCTCTCTCTCTCTTCTTTCTTTCTTTCTCTCTCTCTCTATCTATCTATCTCTCTCCCTCTCTCTCTTTTCTCTCTCTCCCCCCTCTCTCTCCCTCTCTCTCTTTTCTCTCTCTCTCTCTCTCTCGAAAAGGCATCGAAATATGAAAAGGCTGCATCCCGAGCGCCCCAAACGTGGACGACTAGCCATTCAACACCGCTAATAGCTCTGCGAGAGCTGCCCCATTCGGACTGCTTCATTTAGGGTTTATACGTACGGCGCTTTCATCTCCCGGTCGCCCGCATCTCGAAAGTTTGATGAAAGCGTGGCATCGCTTAAGCTCGCGCAAGTGGCCCATCGAAAAAAACGCTCCACTCTAAAAGTGGTGCCGACAGACCCATAGATTTGTGGGGACACATAGAGGCGCGCTGTTATTCGAGGGGATCGCTTTAATTCGTCAGCACCGCCTAAACATCAATTGGAGAATGAGTGCCGCTCGTGCGGGGCTAGCCCTTATTCTAACACGCGCATTCATTTCTTGAGATGTGAGTGCGAGGAGAGAAATTGTGTGTGCGAGGAGAGAAACTGTGTGTGCGAGGAGAGAAATTGTTTTTTCTGGTCCGGCAGATTGAGGGCAAGTAACACCACCAAGGTGGGGTAGGCTGAAACCATTGGGCTGTGGACGCATCCTCTGCCTGCCGGGCGGCAATGAGATCGTCTTCAGGGGCCATGCTCATAGGTCGGCGAAAATTGCAAAGCTCTACCAGACTCACACGTGTAATATATATTTTGCGCACAGGGCTCACTCCACTGAAGTGCACCAAAATTTTCCTGAGCTGCACTTACACGGACTGACACTCGGGAAACTTTTCTTGAACCGTACTCACCCGGACTCAATCTCGCCAAAATATTTACTCACCCGGACTCACTCAGACTCAGACTCACAGTTTGATCAGAGTCTGAGTGGGTCACTCGCGAGCCCGCAAGTCTACAATTAGTGTTTGAACCATGATATCAATGCTCCTTAACACCAATATCTCGCATAATCAGTGCTCTTCTTGGCGCCGTTACATTTAGCAGCCTCAAATCGCCAACCGGGGTTGCTATTCCAGACACTGTCTAATTCCGCCATAATTTCATATTTCATAATGGCAGCATTTTAAGCAAATAAGAGAGGTCGTAGCAGCTCACTTGGCCAATTATCATCAATCAATGGCGGAATATGACAACATGGCGGCATTCGATAATTTCCAGAATAGTACAACGGTAAGGAGAGCTTTGTTGAAAGGGAATGACGACACAAGATGCATTTATCGGGAACTTCCCTGGAAGAGTCCGTAGGGGAGGGGTCGGTCAAGGTAACGCTCTACTTAATTCACGCCTCTGGTCAATAAATACTGAAATGGTGTATGCCCCGCCGCGGTGGTCTAGTGGTCAAGTTACTCGGCTGCTGACCCGCAGGTCGCGAGATGGAATCCCAGCTGCGTGTGTGTGTGCCGCGCGCATTTCTTTTCAATAAACCATTCTTACGTGTAAGCAGCAGTGTTATTTCCGGTAGTTTTCTCTTTCTTCTAGTGTCAGTGCGTGGCTTATCCAGTTTAAATTGAGGAATTTTTTAAAAAAAACCTTCCTCCTTCGTTTAAACCAATTACCTCCATCAGTGGTTTACACATGAGATGAAAATGATTGCGGCTAGTGTACTTAGGTTTAGTTGGACGTCGTAAAAGCTCATGTGGTCGAAATTAACATATAACCCTCTGCTACGGCGTCACTAATAACCAAATCATGGTTTCGGGACGATAATTAAAATCCAAATTATTACATTAGAGTAAAGGCATACAAAGTGACCCAAGCCAGCATGACAAATGAATGCCCAAGAAGATGTGCAGAACGACATACAGTTTTCAGGGAACCGTGACCACATCAAATGCATCCAAGCTGTACACTGTGACAGCCTCCTTTGCAAAAACTTACCACGACCAAATAGCCGTATAAAATTGCGAAAATTATCAATTCACAGATATTTCTGAAACTGCGTAGACTCGGCCAAGACAATAAATGCGCCACCTGGTGGGCTGTACATCAATTTCAGCAAACAACGAATAGCGAAGCCCGGTCATTTATTGCTTGGTCGCATGACCATAACCTTCAATAACGTGCTCGTTTTTTTTTTTTTACCAAGCGAGTTAAACCCCGAGACCACGTACGCTTCCAACCCCGCTACCACTCTCGACGCATGCACAACAGATCGTGACGCACCAAAAAATCCGGGAAGGCACTATCTCGCATCTTCCCTGATCATCAAGAGCGCGAGCTGTTATTCCGGGTAGACGCCACAAGCATGCAAACGCCGGCCTGTTTTCTTAGTAACAGTCGCTCGTTCGCGGAAAAAAATAACGCCGCGATCCGAGCCACGTAGCGGGTAGGGTTCCTCGGAAAATGTGTGCATCAAACCAGAGAGCAAGTAGGTTGAGGTTAGATAAAAGCAAGTATGTGCGTGTGTGTGTTGCAGGGGGGGGGGGGGGGGTGTCTTTTACGTACGTGTGGATAAGTCTCAATTGGTACGCGAACACATCCCTTCGTATATACACGCACGGTCACACGTAAAGACTCCCCGGAATAAGACCGCCTGTGGCCAGATTCCGCGAATGAAAGGCCACTTCGGCGACGAAAAAAAGGTAGCAGAAGTAGGCCGATTTGAAAGGGCTACCCGCACATATAGTCCTCCGTAAACACAAACCGGATATCTAGATGAAAAAAAGAAACTAGAAAATCTGCCGGCACATCAAGCGGGGGCCCACAGGTTGAATCGGACAGCGTGTGTATAGGGCCCACCGACGGCCCCTTTATACGAGTTGAAGCCGGTTTCCTTCAGGGACGTCATAACGGTTCCGCAAGACTGAATCTCACGCAGCTTGCACGTGACGGCCTTTATATGGAAAGCCTGCCTAATGTAACCGAAAAAAGAATTAACGTAGAAAACACGGGAACAGACGGTATGGTGCGCGTGGCAGCTGCTCGTCGTTATTCGCGAGGTTTTCACCCCCCGTGGTTCACACACGAAATCGTGACTTTGGAGAGTATCGGTCGGCGAAAGAAACCCCCTGCTTAAATGGAATCGCCACCACCTTGTTGTAGCCAGCGACACCTGGCGTCAGTCTGCTTCCCTACGCTCAGGTAACAGGCGTTTACGTAGCGGACGTATGATTATGTATCTGTCTGTTCTGCTTCGTTTCGCTTGAAAAGCAGCCGAGAAAGAAGACACGTGGTACCAACCTCCAACCGTGCAGCAGACGAGGAACAGAAGGCGCGCTAGCAGACGACGATCTTGGTTAAGCCTACGCGCACACAAACGCCCACATACTTTTTTTGTGTGCAAGGCTCAACCAAGCGTCTATAAAACGGTAAGAGTTGGCGTCGGTGGCCCGCCACTTGTGTGTTGGTGCGGTGAGAAGTAGGGGCGCGCGCGAATCGGGTGTGGTAGCAAGTGGGACCCCCCCTGACGTTTGACAACAAACATGGCGTCGTCGACGTCCACCTCGTCTCAAAGCAAACTTATAGGCCTAGCAGCGGTGATTTTCACACTTCTGGTTACAGCCCAAGGTGAGTGGAATCAGTTTGGCATCAGTGAATACTCGTGCATCTCGACACCAGGAGAAAATAGCACCGGAAAGCTTCTTACGGTAAAGTGCAGGCCTTAGCAAAAATACAATGACTATTTTCTTTTTCACACAACAGCATGAAAGAGCTCGATATTCAGAAATTGAGATGTCGTCGTCGGTGTCGGCGTCTTTAGTTGCGATGATATCAGCACTGTCCATGAGCGAGAAATCGAGAAGATGAGAAACATAATAAAAATAGTTCGTTGCATGGAGTAAGAATCAAACCCAGGCCTTCTTCATGCTTGTTCTACAACAGAGCACCGCCATATAGCTTTCGTTTCTTACTTGCTACTTATTACAAATGAAGTTTACGTATATACATAGCGAACAAAATACCCAAGACCGCCTCGAGAAATGTTTCACAGGCATTAGAAAACAAGTTCCGAACAACACTGTGTTTAAAAATGGTATTTCAGCAATGCATTTCTCGAAACTGCTTCGGAAAAAAACACAGTCAGTGTCATGTAGTCAAACGCATGTGATATTGCGTGGCAGAAGCGCATCGAATCTCGCCAGGCGTTAAAACATATCAGTTGAGCGACGAGCGGGTGTTTCGAAGGCCCACCAATACAAAGTGCTCAGACACTATTTAATCGCTATCATCAACACAAACATCAATAAACCGAAACCCTGCGTAGAGAGAGAGAGAAAGATGCAAGGAAATGCATGGAGGTTAACCAGACGCACGTACGGTTTGCTAACCTGCACTGGGGAAGGGACGAAGGAAAGAAAAGAGGTTGGAAAGAGAGAAGAAAAGTACACACAATCACGAGCACACTCGGGGGAGCACCCACAGTCTACAGGCGGTCGCTCAGGTTTGTTGTCATCAAGTAATGTAGGAGCACTTTAGTCGCTTTCTGCGCTGTTAAGGCGGACGCCCAAGGTCCCAGTATCTTCTTTCTGCACACAGAATGGTCTCGAGTCCAGTTGGTTCAAAACCATGCGGAGTCGGCATCGCTGCGTGTTGTAGCAAGCGCAGCTGCACAGGACGCGTTCGAAGGACTCTTCAGCTCCGAAGGAGTCGCATGTAGAGGTGTCTGCCATACCCATGCGAAAGTAGTCCGGATAGGATCGCGTGTTACTTTACGGACGTGTACAGTGGGCCCTTCGCTGATTCGCAACAGGATGAATTGTGCTGTCGGTACCTCGCAACTGTACTGGCTGAAAGCGTTCTGGGATAGTTTGAAAGCGCCAGTGATACGCGCAGAGTTCGTTTCCTTGAGGCGCGATTCAGGTACACACCGAAAGCAGAAGCAGACTAGCCATTGAGAAGGAGTTGCAAACAGGGCCCGGTTACGCGCGTTCTGCTCTTGAAGTCCAAGCTCAAGCGCCCTTCAAGATTCCTAGCGAAGCGTCCGGTAACAACTTCAAGACATGCTGTTAAAATATGCGCCTGAACGTTGAATGCTGAGATCGCAATATGAGACAGTATAGTGATGTACGACCTAATGGCAAGCGGTGCTAGTTTGTTAAAGTCCATGTCGAAAAGATATATCGCTTGTCTCTTTTCTTACTTTTTTTTTTCGTTTCGGTGAGGTGGACTTCAACGTTCATCGGCATAAACAGACGTCGATGTGTGCAGTAAGCGTGATTAATGCAGCCGGTGAAGACTCCCTTTTCAAAACTAAACCAGTTAATCGCAGTTAAACCAGTTAAGCTAAACCCACTCATAGATACAACTGCTACAAAACACTCAGTGGTTCGTCTCCATACTCGATACTACATTGCTTGGTAGAAGCAAGCAGTGGTAAGTTATACCAATAACCATCCCAAGACCAAGACGTTATAACCCTTCCGAGCGCATGTATAGATGGGTTCCAGTTCATATTAGAGATACAGAAGGGGGGGGGGGGGTTAGAAGTTCCCAGGCCACTATCCCATGTATTTGTTTTTTATGGAAGAGTGGCCTGCGAACCTCTGACTAACACTGTGCATGCTTTGACGCCACCCACTTTTCTATGGAGGCGCATTGTCCAGAAGTGGTTCGCGTGAAACCTTACTGCTGAAATATTGCTAGATTGGGCATTTGCATTCTTCGTAATTTCATCGTTTTGTCATTCACATGAAAGCATTTGGTTACACTAGATAACCATCCAGGTTATATCAGCCAAAATTCAGACATCACCAGCAGCTGAAATAAGAAATGGCTTGCCCAACATTTCCTGGCTCTAGGGAATCTTTACGAGTATTTCGGCATCGTTAGCAAACGCTGGCTGACAGTAAGTCATCTTTGGTTAGCAAGGTTAGCAACAGCTGATAGCAACCACTCTGTATCCAACACTGGCAACTGTCAAGTGGCAGTGGCCCACACTGGCCGTCACTTAGCCTGCACTTTATTGTATGTTGTAGTAAATTGTTGTGACAGCTGTATTGGCCTAAATTCAATTTGCTCCGACTGTTTTCGAAATCGCCTTTCATACAAGCTTATTTTTTCTTTTTTTTTTCTGAGACCTAGCCACATAATAATTACACAGTCAATGGAAGAGCGCGATAGTTTTTTTTTCTAGTTGCTGACTTATCAGTTAGTTTTGCTCTTCGCAGGTCAACAGCCAAATAACGCCGGTGGCAGCCTCCCGAATGTTGGACCGTAAGTGTGTGTATGCCACTATTTATAAAAAAAAAAGAAAACATTTTTAACACGTAGAGTACTTAACGAATTTGTTCGCGGAAATGGTTAACCGCCCTAGTAACTTCTGTCATCTCCGCGGAAAATAGCTCTAGTTGTCTACGGGGACAGTAAGGCTTACAACTTCTATGCACACTGTAACGAAATATTGCTGTACAATGGCGCACTTTTTGTCCTCACGTTTCTGTTGCTCATCTTCAGCGTTGTGCATGTCTATGTCGCTTGCTCATAACTTTTTTTTAATGATTGTAGACGTTATAATATTTCAATATGCTTCTCTCCTATACGCCATGCACGTAAGGGCCTGTAAGGTATCTTTTATATATCGTAAATTATCATGGCAGGCTTTGCAAGATCGGTGGACGAACTTTAGAATGAACTTTTTTTTTTTCACGCTGTGTACCAATCTAAAACCAGCCTTCGGCTAGAAAGGTATAGTAAGTTGAACTGCTACACAACGCAAACTTCAGGAACGAGGGACAAAAAGATCAGACAAACACAAGCGCTAACTTCCAACTCAACTCTTTAATTAAAAAACACGTAAAACGTACCAGTATACCGCGCACCTGCGCGATTACCATTTGGAAGTTAGCGCTCATGTGTGTCGCATTCTCTAGTCCTTCATCCCTGAAGTTTGCGTTGTATAGCAGTTCAATGGAGTGCGAACTCGGACAAACAAGCGCCTTGCTAATTTATATCTATGTTATGTTACCCACTTATGTGTCGTCGAGACGCGATCATGCACTGAAAGTCCACGAATTTCCTTTCAAAAGTGACGTTTTCAGGCGATTCTTTTTTTCTTTTTTTTTCACGAGCAGTAAGAGAATGGAATGCTACATCGCCTGGCATTGCGAACATTTTCGACACTGGTGTGTTTTACTGTGCTTTGCGAGTGTGTTTACTCTATTTTTTTTTTCACTGTAACCACGTTCTTGTAATAACCACAGGGGCGATGTAGGTATATGTAACCAATATATAAATAAATAAATAAATAAATAAATAAATAAATAAATAAATAAATAAATAAATAAATAAATAAATAAATAAATAAATAAAACTGCTAAGGTGCTCGTATTATTGTGCCCAAAAGCACTCGAAGGCGAAGACCATATCTCTTATTTTTTTTCCTCTCGGTGTATCTATCCAACCTCGCCTCATTCCGAAAGCTTTTCGCACCAATAGCAATTTTGTATTGCTTTCAAGATCGGAGGCATTTCAAGCGTTTCCGCATCCGCACCTTGCCTTGCTTTTCAAGGCCTCCGCGACCCGCCCGCCTCAAGTGAGAAAGCGACGCAGTGTGTGATGACGTCATCACGCGACATCATGTGCTCTTAAGTCATGATGACGTCACAAATTGTAGCTAGTTGTCTTCAGTGTGACGTCACTAT
Organism: Rhipicephalus microplus; assembly: GCF_043290135.1. Taxonomy (NCBI): domain Eukaryota; kingdom Metazoa; phylum Arthropoda; class Arachnida; order Ixodida; family Ixodidae; genus Rhipicephalus; species Rhipicephalus microplus. The sequence goes on from NC_134705.1 coordinate 171,579,669, forward strand.
TTTTTCCCACCACACGTGCTGACCCCCACTCTCCATTTCCGCGCTCGATGAGGTATTTAAGACGTTCGCCTGATAAATTCACAATGAACACCACGATCATGCTGTCAGGGTATCGAAATATTAGGCCAACAGTTCTTTCTTTTTTCCTGATAATCAACAAGTTACGAGTTCATGCACGTGGTGTCTGTTCTTCTGTTCCTTGTCCGTGTTCCTCGCAGGAAATTTCTTTTTCGAGAATGAGTCAGCCTAATGATCTTGTACTAAATATAGCTCGCTAAGCTTCCGTCTTGCATGGCATCACCAGCCACTCTCAAGTTATCAACACCATCATCATAATCATCAGCCGACGCTGTGTCTACTGCAAGAACAAAGAGTTTCCCATTATCTCCAGCTTGCCTTCTCTTGCACGAGCTCGTTCCTTTTTACACACGTGAAGCTCGCTGTCATGGCTACTATAGCGAAGCTGACTAACATTCGCAGGTTTTGAACGCACATATACCCCATAAAGTGGATGAAGGTATGATCGCTGCTGTAGCTCATTTGGTAGAGCATCTGACGCGCTATTCGAAGGTCGCAGGTTCGGTTCCTGCAAGCCGCAAGTTATCTTTTATGCAATTTATTTTCTTCGCATTTTCATCGTAGTTACTAAATTTACTACATACCCTACACTTTTCTTAGCTTTGTTGCCTCTTGGCTACAACTGACTACATCGCGTCGTTTAACTCTTTCCCAGCTGTGGTTGCACTTCTCGTTCTTTCGCAGCCACTTCGTCGCTCTGAACAGCAGTCGGTTATCTGTCCTGCAAGAAGACAAAACTTGCTGCTGTGCTGCTGGTTCATATTTGGAAGGTATAACTATGACTGCACACAAAGAAAACAGGGACAGGAGATACACGAACGAACGATATTCAAGATCCCCCACTAACTAGTTTTGTCTGCGCAGATTCATTGGCAACAGTGCCTTCTGCGTTAAAGGGGCTGTATGGCCAACAAACCTGGGTGTCTAAACAAAGCCGTAAATCTACTGAAAATTGTATTTAGTCATTAGAAGGGAGTTCGTAAGTGAAGGACAAGCCCTTTCCATAGTGATGAAACGCGTCGAAGATAAAATCGGCAGCACTGTCCAGAGCTGAAACAGTGGCTCGTCCGTGCCTCTCCTGTCCTTGTTTTCTTTGAACGCAGTCTTAGTGATACCTGCAAGACAACTTTCGCATTCCACCAAATCGCGGTGGCTCACCAGGACAAAAAAGCCACGGCAACGAATATCCTATAGGCCACGTTTCGCGCGGATACCTAGTTAATGGAAGCAAGTTACTGCTTCACATGAACCAACCAAGCCGTACTCATTATTCTTCCTCCAATGCGCTTCTGCATGCAGCATGGGCACTGGTCTGAATCCACCGTTTCAAGTACCCCCAGGACAGCCGATCGCGCCCCAACAGGCACCACCAGCGGGTAAGCTCTATTACGGAGAGAGAGAGAGAGACTTTATTTAAGGAATGATGAAGAGGGGGACCATAAAGCTTCTATGGTTGGGGACCTACGCCCAGAGCTCCCGTGGCCTTAGGCGCCCGCCGGACTTAATCCAGGAGTGCGAGCTCCACTCCCATGTCCAAGATGGCGAGTTGTGCCTTCCACTGTTCTATGCTGAGTTGAAGGTTTGGCGATGATCGATTTACATATCTTTGTGATACGGATAAGCGACTTAGCTGTATAATAGAGATGTGTAAATTGATCGTCGTGTCCTAATGAGCAGTAAATGTCCTCATGTACTGCCGACTCCCGATCAACGTAGATGAAGTCGGAGGCTCCCAGTTACATGGTAATGAAGGGACATGTCATCATCATAATCATCATCAGCCTGACTACGCCCACTGCAGCGCAAAGGCCTCTCCCGTGATCAGCAAATCAACCCTGTCTTGTGCTTTCTGCTGCCTCTTTTATGAAAGTAACAAGTAATAACGACTTATAGCGATGATTTGAGAGCACACGCCAGTTTGGGCAACCCATACTAGAGTACATATCAGCGTCGTTAGGGGGCGCGGCGGACACTTGAGGGGCCCAGGCAGTCTTAGGCTGTATTACGCTGTGATGGTACGCTGTCGTCGCCACTTGACGTAACGCAGGCACAACCACGTGTACTATAGCCCCCTGCAGCCCGTTCTTCGAGCGCTTTCTGGATGATATCAGGCGCGGATCACCTTAGAGGCCCGGGCCGTCACGTGCTGTCACCACCTGGCGTAAAAATGGAAGAAAAGTGGAAGCAAGCGAGAAATAGAAAGGGTAAGGCATAAAAAAATAAGATGAAAACATGAATAGGAAGAATTAAAAAGAAAACGCGCGGAAATAACTGGGAAATAAAAAAATAGAGGAGGATAGCAGGAGATAACCGGAGAGAAAACAAAAGGGAATCCCAGCTCCGCACATCATTCTGGACTTCACACCATCACTGCAAAGCTAGCTGCCTTAATTTTCTTTTTCTCTTGGTCCACGTCGTGGTTGCGCTGTGTTTCATTGGATATGTTCAAGAACTGTCACTAACAGGTCCAGTTTTCTCGATTTTTTTTTCATTCAATATGTTCAAGAACTGTCACTCACAGGTCCAGTTTTCTCCATTTTTTTTTTGTTTGCTCTTGCAGCAGCCGGGTTCGATAGACGCGTTCCGTTCCCCAGGGCGGGACTCGAAGCAGCCTTGGCACCCCAGGGCCCAGGTGGACCCATGGGTCCACACATTCCCCCCGAACTAATGGCACGGCACGTGGCTTTCTTAAAGGCCGCGGCAGCAAGGGCGAGAGCCATGCAGGAGGCGGCGGCTGACGGCGAGGACACTCCACAACCGTCGCCGTTCCGAGAGCGCGGCCAGCCGCGACCCGCCATCGACGGGGCTCGCCCCGTCGACTTTCCCAAGGCAATCCCCCCGTTCCACCGTCCCCAGGGCATCCCAACACGGCAGGGCGGAAATGTGGTGAGTCTATTCACTTTTTCATAAACCTCCCTGGGCGCCGCCATAGCCCTCCTTGGGCTGTGCAAATTGGCGCGTCCCCTCGAAAATGCACTGACAACGCTGCGCCCTTGGCCTTTGTACTCCCGCGCACAGCCCATCATGGCGGTGTTCTTTTCCTTCCTGTGAAAAGGTGTATACGCTGCCAGAACGGAAGTTCACAAAGCCGCTTGTACAACACAAAGACCAGAAACCATCTTCTCCTACTCATACGACGATGTTTCGATGCAGCCGACAAGCTCAAGGCCCACCGTGTACTGTGCGAATTCGGTGAACGTTAAATAACACCAGACTGTCGAAACTTCTGAAGCCCTCCACAACGGCTTCCCTCGCGTGCCTACCGGTTCAGGCTTGTGTGCATTCGCGTTTTTGAGATGAAAATGACACAGGCTTCTCAAGTTTTATCCGACCGCATAGACAACTCCCTGATGGCGCGTTCACACTTAACCTCGAATGGCGCATTCACACTCGAGAGGTGAAGAGAAACGAACACGCCAGAGCGGCCGGAAAACCACGGCCGCGCGCGTCGAAGATGTTCACATTCGTTCTGTTCCCTCCCGCCACCGCTGCCGTCGATACCTTGACAATTATTTCGATTTTGGCTGCTTTCTGACAACTAAAGTTAGTATTGAATTTCAGCTATTCACGCAAAGTAGTGAAAAGAAGCATCTCGCACCTTTTCAAGCGTTGTTTCAGAAGATAAGCCAGCAGAAACGACACGAGCGAACGCACAGGCAGCGGTGGATTCATCTGGCCGTACACAAACGCGAGACACGTTGGGGCATGCCGATTCGCTGCCGCTGCACCATCTACTTCCAGACTTCTTGGCTATCGTAATCCAAGTCAGGCTCTCGATGAACGCGTCCTCGTTGAGGCCGTCAAGCTTCGTCGTGCTGCACGGTTAGTTTGCGATTCGAGCCGATGCAAGCCACCGCCGACGCCACTGCCGCCATGTTGAATCTGCGGCCAGCTGGTTAGGTCACGTGGTTTGAACTATCACAGCCAAGGCTGTGAAGCGGAAACCGGATCCTGTTTCGCGTGGCAGGAAAATCGGTCACGGAGCGATTTTTGCGCGCCGACTGCGCGGCGTGGTTTTCCGACCGCTTGGGCGGAGAAATGAGCCAGTTTCCGGAGAGAATGTCGGAGCGAAGCTCTCTTAAACTTATCATAGAATTATATACAACTATATGCGCTTTACGTACTGAGATTTCGAAGTTTTTGATAAAAGACATACGCAGCAGCCAAAAGTGTCTCGAAGTACCAGAATAATAGTCAACCAATAGAGCAACTAAGCGTGCAATGTTCTGACATAGACCAGCGCACTAGTGGCAGTTAGTGTGGGTACGCAGAGTGGCATCGCTGACAACGTACACTCCATCTAACTTGTCTGACTTCAAAACATCACTGTAGTGGCTGCTTTGGAGCGTGCGAGCAAAACGATCTGGGACGGCTTTAAGCTCTCCCATAGTAGAGTACCCTGTGCTCTTAATCGTTACGTACTTTTTTCTAAACCCTCCGCTTTTAGCGGAACGGCTCAGTGCTCTCCCATACTTGAGTACGAAGTACTCGAAATCGTAACACAGAAAGAAGACGCCGTGCGTCTTCACGCACGGGACAGCTTTATGCTCTCCCATAGTAGAGTATACCAAGTACTCTAAATCGTTAACCTTTTTTTCAAAACAGAAGAAACTGGCTTGCGCGAATCGTTAACGGGACCCCGGCTTCATGCTCTCCCATAGTAGAACACTCAGCGCTCTTAATCGTTGACCACTTTTTTTCTAAAAACACAATAGTTGAGTACGAAGTGCTCGAAATCGTTAAACACTTTTTCTATGCGCACATATGCTTACTAGTGTGCCGACCGCGGCCGCAGCGATGGCACGGAGAATGATACCTTTCACCGGCGGCCACCAGACGGCGATAGCCGCAGCGGCCGTGCTATGCCGAGCCAACGCCTCCTCTAAACAATGCCTGGGGAATGGCTCGCGCTCCCAGCGGGGTTGGCCTACCTTCAGTTTTAAACAAGCTCCGCGCGGTGGCGCTCGCGACCGACAATATCATCACGGCGACGGGCGGTACCAGCTAAGCGTTTTTCATCTGCGGCCCATAGGGGCGCGTCAGTCGAGAGTTGTTCGAGACCTGCAACTGTGCATCACTGTTTCGGAGGCTATGAAAAGTGTTACGTTGTTGCACTGTCCGCCACAGGTGACGCTAGCGACCGAGAACATTTTAAAATGAAAGAAGGAAAGGGTGTGGCAGCTGTTTTTCTGCTCATGCGGCAGGCATCTTCCTAGAGGAGGCGTTGGCCGAGCCAATGACAGAGCGTAGTGGTGCCGGCGGCGTCTCTACCAAGGCCGTGTCTCTGCCAACGCGCGCGTGCGACAGGCGCCGATGGGCTCTGCCAGCCCACTTAGATCTGTAGAACGCTGGTTGGGAGGCGATGCGTAATCAAAACAATATTTTTTTTTTTAAGTGTGAATACACTTTATAAGCGACCCCAAACCATCCACCGCCGTCGGCGGCGTCCGCAGTCTTCTCTCTATATTTAAAAGAAAGAGGACTTGGCGGGCCGCAGCGCGACGCTCTGCCGAATAAGCCACGGACGCAACGCTGATAGTCCCCCTCCCCCTTCGATCGCTCCTCCACTCTCCTCGCTCGCTGCAGCTGCGCGCGCACCCCTCTCCCTCGCGCGCCCGCCTTCTCTCTCAGTCTCCCGTCGAGAGCGGGTCGTGAGATGGATGTCCCGGAGGCAACGCTACCATCTGGATATAAGGCGCGTTACTGACACCGATATCAGCGTCGCCAACGGATTTTAACTTTACTCCCCCTCATAGCATCACCCCGTGCATTCGCACTTAACCATGTTCACCCTCGGGGAAATGCTTGGGAGTTTTTTCATTGCACTTTTACAAACGCACGTACACGCCGTTATCATTAATACGGTGCACCATATCGAGTGTTTGATAAAAAATTACCAATAAATAAAAAAAGTCAAGTTTAATGAAGCTCGACAAAATCCGACAGTGAAACACACGGCATTTGGTTGATTTAATTATGCCAGAACAGTTACTTAATATAAGCCAATTTTCATATTGCTTAAAGGTAGGATGAGTTCTTCGCACGAACTTCAATTCTCAAATGAAGTTGACGCTAGCTGAACTTATTAAACGTAAATAGAATAATTTAATAACTAATATGGTCCGTGTGCTACAGCACATATCAAATTTTTGTTAATTTTTGAAGATTTTAAACACATTTATTGAAACAGCCGTTATCGATGCAGACATTGTCGAGTGGTGCAAGAAAAATAATCAATATTAACGCAACAGCATTAAAGAGCTCGTTTCGTAGAAATGATGGTGACGGCGACGCCGGTTTAGGCGAGAAAACATCTTGGCCGTGAAAAGAAATCGAGAGTTGCAAATGAAATGAAGGAGACAAACTTTTAGTTGGAGTCTTTCGCGGGGAATTTCACTGATGACGCCATCAACTAATTTTGAAGGAGCGCTAAATGTCGCAATCACCAAAATGTTTCTCACTAACGCCGCAGTTAGTATTCGATCCTTTCGCTGTATGTTTTTATCCTACTCGGCTAAGCGTTCTGGGTCTGCAGGCCCACTGAATAACAAGATGCGCTCGTTGTAAGATCAGTATCCACTCACACATAACGAAAAAAAAAAAACTCACGAGCATTTCCCCGAGGGTGAACATGGTTAAGTGCGAATACACGGGGTGATGCTATGAGGGGTATTTATTAACTCGCACTATTATATTTATTAATCACACTATGGTGCCTTCACGGTGTAATGGTTCCTGGGAATCACAATTTGATCACACGGGGGAGTTTACGTTAACTCACTGGCGAATGCCAACGGATTTTAACTTTACTCCCCCTCACGACCCGCTCTCGACGGGAGACTGAGAGAGAAGGCGGGCGCGCGAGAGAGAGGGGTGCGCGCGCAGCTGCAGCGAGCGAGGAGAGCGGAGGAGCGAGCGAAGGGGGAGGTGGTATAAGGCGCGTTACTCACACCGATATCAGCGTCGCGTCCGTGGCTTATTCGGTAGAGCCTCGCGCTGCGGCCCGCCAAGTCCTCTTTCTTTTAAAGATAGTGAAAAGACTGCGGACGCCGCCGACGGCGGTGGATGGTTTGGCGTCGCTTATAAAGTGTATTCTCACTTGAAAAACGCGCACTCTTCTTGCGCCTCCTTTTCTGCGACGACACCCCGGTTTCGTGGAGAGACACAAGCGTGAATGAGTGCAACAGCATAAATGTCCCTCAACAACAACGCAACATACTGGGTTAACGAACGCGCATCCGAAGTGCATCGAAAGCGCAAGCGACGCACGTGCGACGCGCACTCTCGGTGCTCCCCGCCGCTAAGATAGCGGGGTCCCTAAGGGTGTCGCCGTCTGGTGGCCTCCGGAGGAAGCCATCACCAGCAGTGCCAGCGTCTCCCGTTGGAAACGCTCGGTGGTCAGCACGCTAGTAAGCATATTCTAGGTACTATTACATTACTGCTGCATAAGAAATCGTAAGATGTATTGTGGTGATGTAAGGTGTGATCATCTTCCTTGGAGCTCGCCACTCACCATAGTAGAGTACAGATAGTACTCTAAATCGTTAAAGCTTTTTTAATGTGAAGCAATTCTTAGCAAACTTCAGCGGCTTTGAGCGTACCTACCTACCTACCTACCTACCTACCTACCTACCTACCTACCTACCTACCTACCTACCTACCTACCTACCTACCTACCTACCTACCTACCCACATTATACCTATATCTATCTATCTATCTATCTATCTATCTATCTATCTATCTATCTATCTATCTATCTATCTATCTATCTGTCTGTCTGTCTGTCTGTCTGTCTGTCTGTCTGTCTGTCTGTCTGTCTGTCTGTCTGTCTGTCTGTCTACTGCACTGTCATTTAGTGCACACTTGTTCACGTGACGGTTGCTCTCCAACAATGCGACAACCACATTACAGGTAAACAACGGAGACCCAGCGTCACTCAGAGCCAGAGCGAAGAGGGAGCACAGACTCAACGACGCAGCACACAGGAGAAATGCCCACACTGTATAATCGGTGAGTCACACGATAAATAGAGAAAAATAATGCAATGCTATATCCGCAGGGAATCAACTTTTTTTTTAAAGAAGGCCACTTAACTGCCTAACAAAGTCAGCGATGCACGGCTAGCACATGACCAGTTCTTCTATGAACAACATACGCCCCCTATTGAGGGCTGTATTCTCGTTTGCAGCATCTTATAATGGGTACGAAATTTGAGCTCTCTGTCATACAGGATTTTAGAGGAAAAGGTGGGACATAGTATGTGCCCTACTGCCCACGGTAACACAACCGGTTGAGAAAAAAAACATTTTTTTTCTCTTTTTTGTGGGACCTTGTTGCTGCCTATTAAACAACAAAGGAGGAAGCTTATAAAAATCACAGCATATCCACGGAGTGCATGATGATGAGTTGGGCGAAGCGTCCGTGCGTCCGGACGCAGGACAGAAGCACGGACTTGAGACAGACGGACTCACGGACGGACAGATGGAAGCATGCACGGAAGCACGAACGGACAGAGAGGCGGACGGAGGCATAAAAGGAGCCACGAACGGACGGACGGACAAAAGCACGGACGAACGGACAGAGGATGGAAAAGAGCATGGACGGAAGGACGCATAGACAGACTCACGGACGGAAGCACGGACGGATGGGCGAACGTACAGATGGGCAGACGGACAGACGCTTCACCCCCCTCATCATCAGTCAATCCGGGGATATGCTGCGAAAACCACTAACGCCATCTAGTTATATTATTCACAAGGACATATACACACAACGCCATCTATTGAGCAACACGTGAACTAGAAGTGACTACATACTACTACTACTACTACTACTACTACTACTACTACTACGGCTGCTAATACTACTTTTACTACAGAGGAGAGAACAACTCGTGGCCTAAGGAGCTTCGCCCATAAAACTTACCCTCTGTCACACACACAAAGATAGAGAAAAATAAATGTAGAAATGCAATCCCACTTGTCTGAGCCCCCAGCCGGCTGCTCCAGCCGCCGTTTTCTGTAGAAATATGTAAAGACCGACGTCGCAATGATGTGAAACACAGATATGCTGCGTGCTAAGGCCTTGTGCTATAATTTAGGCATGAACGGAAGCTTGTAGTTAACGTGAGGTATTACGCTGCGTCCAACGACATTGTCGGCAGTCACGCACTCCGCTGCTCTAGACAAGTCTGATTATATATGTACATTCTAAATTATACTCGCTAACGGCACTCGAGCAGCAGACGTGGCTACCGGCGGACATGGGTGCAGCAGTCTAAATTTTGCACATGGATGAAGCTCAACAGTTTCCGCGACGGGAAGAGACTTCCCGGCGTGGAGCAGAATGAAAACAAGATACTCTAATCAGGTGCAAACGATTCTACTACGCATTCGAAAATATGCCACTGAAGGCTCGTTAGCTTTGCACTGAACATTTTAGGATACTGTATCGGGATAAACAAAAAAAACCACTATATTAACACATCACGAAACTCGTATGACATAAACTTTCGAAGCTTCGTGCCCCTTTCCTCTCTATCTTTCAATCTCCCCCATTTCTTTCCCACGTGTAGGGTAGCGAATCGGTTATCCTAGACTGGTTGACATCCCTAACTTTCCTTCCCTACCATTATCTTCCATTTTGAAGCTTGCCTTACACGCTGAATCGGGCGGAGGGCAACGCCAAAATCTGATAAGAGAAAAAGGATACAGCCCATGCAATCGGAGGAATCGGTCACTTGAAATGTGCGTGCGCACTGCCACCTCGCTAAGGACTACTCATTTGCGATACTTGTCACCTTGCGAATAGCGCCGAAAACACCAGCAACACCGCTTTCTACGGCGTCCACGTGATTGCACCGAAAGTCTGAATGCAATCGACACAGTAATCCTGATCTAAAAAAATAAATACAGAATGGACAACAAAAAATGTAGGACACGTCAGTCCCGCTGCCCCACAGAGGGTGAAGTTTATTTCCGATTTCGAAAAGCGTCTTGAACATATAACTTGCGCTCTGACTATCAGTCCAAATATTATGACCAACGTTTTATCAATACTTACTAAGTTTATTTAAATTATTAATTAATTATCATCGACCGAACGATTGATTGATTGATTGATTGATTGATTGATTGATTGATTGGAGTGAGTGAGTGAGTGACATATCGACTGATATTTTCTAATATATTAGAAAACGTCAACTAGCTCTGGAGTCTTCTAGACAAAAACGACTCATAGAAAGAGTACTTGCATTTAATTTTGTGACCACTACCTTCGAATAATACCGGCACAGTTGAGTCGTCCTGATCTGCTGAGTAATTATGGACCACTGTTGACAAATACTACCGGCTGTACGCTTCTTTTTATTATTATAGGCTGATTTAGCCTATCAAGGTGTTCGAAGACAATCAGATGCCCTTCGCGCTACTGCTGCCACGTTTTTCGCACATTTACCATCAAATGAACTATTGAATATGTCTTTTTTTCTCTCCTCTTTCTTCGCCTGAAAACACCTTACAGGCGCATTCGGGAGAAAAGTGACGGATGAAGACGACAACCGACCCGAAAGTTGACATGACGGAGCAAGTAACGGCGAGAGGCTTTAATAAAATATACACATACACACAAGTGACCTGGCGCAGCAGCGTGCCAAGTACCGGCAAGATGGTCTCTGAAGGACAAGGGCTACCTGAACAATCCACCAAGCATAAAGAATGTTCGGATAGGAGCGTCGGAAACGGCTGCCGCAGTTTCTGAGACCAACAATAACATTTATTACACTTACAAGTCAGTCTTTTTTTTTCTTTTGTTCACTACGCTGTACAAGTAAATAAAATGTAAACTGCTAATTCTCGCATCGCACGATGCTCATTGTTCTTCAACAATATTTACAATAAGAAGAAACCTGAACAAATAACACGTTGCGTGGATAGTTGGGGATATTATTTATTTTTTTATTTATTTATTCGAGTACCTACAGCGCCCAGTTTGGGCATTACAGTAGGGGGGAGGAGACATAAAACTTGAAATTGATACAGGGTATGAATACCGATAACAAAACAAGTAAGCATGCTCAGCTTATACAGTGTGTACACATTCTCGGGAACACGAGGCAATCAAGGAAAAGTAAGACACAAACAGAACATTTTACATTTTTACGTAAAAATTTTATGATATATTCATACTTAAAGTAAGAAACCTGACATTAGAACAAACGACAATCAAGATATGGCTGTTGATCACAAAACACACGCACGGACGTACAGACGGACTACACTGCACGACTCAATGAAGTTTATATTCACCGAAAACATATATTACCGGTTAGTTCTCAAAAAATTGGTCGATCACCTATGATACATACCGTCTCGATTGGGTTCTATCACACACTTTTACCTCCTACTTCTGATTAAATATGGCTATTCATGCACTGTTTTATCCAAGTAAATAATGCCTACTAATATCTCGGTGAACCCAGAAACGCATACGAAACCCCAGCTTCAAATCCTTCCGGACAACGTGTAGCGTTCAACGAAAACACACAAACATGGAAGAGGAGGCCACGCCCTTCGAACTTCAAACACGGTCGGGGAAACAAGCGCGGCGATCAAAAGACGCTCGCACGAACGAGCTCTTTTAAAACCAAGGAGGTCGTAGGTTTAGGTTACGAAGGAGGAAGAGTAGTCGAGATCATAGCCTTGTCGGCTAAGATCAAAGAAAAAAAAACGCTTAAACTGAGGCGCACAAAGTGTGTTCGGCTTCACCGCCTAACCAATGAACCGCGCGGCAAAGCCAAACTGTTCGACTCCCATCAGTTCTCTTTTTTGAACAATGCCCGTCGCTCGCGGGTCGTCGTACCCTGCCCTCCGTCTTACCCCCGCGCAAGCTGGAGCGAGAAAGATAAGGTAAAAGGGTAAAAGGCGGTACAATATAAAACGGCAAAATAAACGGTAAAAGACAAGGAAAAGCGAGGCGCAATCTTCGACGAGCTGGTGTACTCAAAACCACCGGTGCTGAATTATGCATGAGAGTTCGGCTTCCTACTTCTCACTCTACCGCGAAGCATGGATGCAATGTGGAGAAAACACAGCCCCCCTGCTAGTCTCGATTCTCAGGGGTGCACCACGCCGCTTCGTCCTACGTCTATCGAAAACAGCTGCATTGCAGTGAAGCGTACAACGAAAGCTGCCGGGGCCTAGACTTCGAAAGTGGCCGCGCTTGCAACGTGCGGAGCAAAGAGGAAACTTTAGTGACTAGTTATAGTTAACGCAGCGTTCTAACAGGTTGTAACTGCACATATATTAAAAACTTTCGGCCGAAACCACGTGTAGATGCAAGGCATTCTTTTGCGAGCCTGATACATTTTCACAGTATCTATCTATCTATCTATCTATCTATCTATCTATCTATCTATCTATCTATCTATCTATCTATCTATCTATCTATCTATCTGTCTGTGTCTGTCTTTCTGTCTCTATCTATCTATCTATCTATCTATCTATCTATCTATCTATCTATCTATCTATCTATCTATCTATCTATCTATCTATGACACTGTAGTGGTCATTTTGTTACTATTTAAAAGCACCATGCGCACAACAACGCATGTATGTATGAGTGAGATGAATGACATGTCATGACATGAATGACATAGCTTTCACGTCATCAGGATTTTTAAAATAGCTTACTTGGGCTACTAGCGTTTACAAATTCAAAGCGCTAGTCTCCCTTGGGCTGAACTATAACGCCGACAGCGTGCAAAGTCAGACTACAAAACAAAGTCGTTTCCATAGCTGCCGACATCCCCAGCCCTATCCACTTCCTCTCCGTGAAACAAAAAAAAAGGAAACAAAAACCGAGGCTAGCAGACGCTTTTACCGAGGGTCCCCCGGTCCCACGCTCATCAGAAGACGAAAGGTTCCTTTATCAAACAACACGCTCGCGATGACACAAAAAAAAAAGCAACGTCGAAAACTACCTTGGTTCTCGGCTAGACCAATCAATATTAAACATTGAGAAACCTTGAAAATGCAAAGAATATATATGTGCGTTGAGAAAAGACAGAAACAGAGTGAAAATAAAACCAAAGTATCGCCTTAGCTAAGAAGGTATCCGCTCCGTCTACATTCACGACTCAAACGAAACAAAGACAAAGAACAAGCAAACAACAGCAAGGTAGACCGTGTCCTTAAGAAACTGAACGCCCTGTAGACACTTTGAGCACACACCCGTCCACCGCGGCCGGATAAACTTCATAACTCCCCGAGGTCTGTAAACACGCCAGGCGACACAGAGGCAAGCCACATCGCACAACGAAACTGGCCACTGGCTATGGCCGCCGCCTTCCCTCTATTTTCGTCAAGGAGGAAAGAATGCACTACAAGAAAACACGGTAACTAGACAATGTAATTGGCTCAACGTCTTCGCCATATCCTGCCAGGCCTCTTTCAATGCGTGCGTTGTTAGTTCGTGTTATCTTTTAATTATTTTTTTTATCTTTTCATTTCCCGGACCTATATGGCGCATGGGTGTAGTTGTATGTGTAGTTCATCCCATATCCTTATTTCATGTATGTGCAAGCGTGATATTACACTTCTCTGCCTTCTTCTTCTCCTTCTTGCCATCTTCAATATTTCAATATTTAATACCCAGTGAAAACGTCGCGCTACGACTTGCTCCAAGCACAACGACGCCATTACGTTTTCATCGAAACACGTGGACGACCCACATAATTATGAGCCGCTCCCTTACAAGTATTTTTTTTCTTCTCTACATTGAGCTACACTTCAGAACAGCCAGACGCTCCGAAGTGCCACGATAACATCATCTCGTCAATCCGAACATACAGCGCAAACACACTTGAAACTGCAGGAGTACATGATATTAAAAATTTAATCTCTCTCGACACGGAGTGGACCAGTGTTGAAAAGATATTAAAGAATTGCAATTACAGTGATAAAGCTAAAGAAATAACTTGATGTTTTTTACTGTGACTCACTCATCATTAAATCAATACTCAGAGCCATTCTGATAGATAGATAGATAGATAGATAGATAGATAGATAGATAGATAGATAGATAGATAGATAGATAGATAGATAGATAGATAGATGGATAGATGGATAGATGGATAGATAGATAGATAGATAGATAGATAGATAGATAGATAGATAGATAGATAGATAGATAGATAGATAGATAGATAGATAGATAGATAGATAGATAGATAGATAGATAGATACTCGAGCGACGGAGCAATTAAAATGCTGAAACCAAGGCAACAAACTCGAGGTGATTACCAAGCCGACATATCAGCTGCAGACCACAATGTACGGCTCACATTTTGCACGTAAGTAACCCACAACGCTACCTGAGGCCCAATTCTCCAGCATCCGCTAGGCGTTTTGGGGGCTCTTCGAGTGAAGAGCGAAAGGGCCCGCGGGGATAGTGATCATGGCGGCGCGTTTGTTTTGATTAGTGCGGTAGACGCCACAGTGTGACTGAGGAGGCGGCCGTCACTCAGCACTTATTGCTTCCGCGGAAGGAACTCGGGATGAGACTCGGGCGAGTTGTGAGGGAAGGTGGATACAGTGTGACCGCAGGAATGGTTGGAATGAGATTGTACGTAGCCGGACTGTCGTATTGCAGTTGTGCAAGCGGGGCGAGGTATTTTGTGTAAACAAAGAATGCGTGGCTATCTGTGGCAGAGGCGATTGTGGGTTCGATGTGAATGAAAAGTGGTGAGGGAAACAAACACCGGGCGAGTGATTGTAATAGTACGGTAGGCTAGCGAGAAATTTTCCGTGTTTTGACACAATATTAATGAGATCTAACAGACAATAGTGGCAAGGACAGTATAGGGGAAGTTATTAGAACTTCCCCCCCCTATACATTCCTTGGCGTTATTGTCGGTTAGATCTCATTAATATTATATATATATATATATATATATATATATATATATATATATATATATATATATATATATATATATATATATATATATATATATATATATATATATAAGGGAAAGAAGTGTATACCTAAGGGCTCCTCATTTTTCCGTGTTTTAACACAATAATAATGAGATCTAACAGACAGTAATGCCAAGGAATGTACAGGGGAAGTTATTAGAACCAATGGAGTGTAAATAAGAAGAAAGAAAAGTGGATGAAAAAACAACCAGCCGTGAGCAGGAATCGAACCTACGACCTTCGAATAGGTTCGATTCCTGCTAACGGCTGGTTATCTTTTCATCCACTTTTCTTTCTTCTTATTTACATTCCATTGGTTCTAATAACTTCCCCTGTACATTCCTTGGCATTACTGTCTATTAGATCTCATATATATATATATATATATATATATATATATATATATATATATATGAGCAGAGACCAACCACACACCTCCTTCGCAAAAAACTCGCAGAGCCATTCACTGTAACCTAGCATTTAATTATGCGCATAGCCTCTGTATTCCTGCCCACATGTTGGAAGTGACGACAGAGCATACACTGGTGTGAGATGGTATATTATTCATAATCAGAGCCTACACTGGTGTGAGATGCTATATTATTCATAATCAGAAAACATTCAGTAGAAATAATGCCCCCCCTCCAAATCATTGTGATTCCTGTACGAAATCCTCATATCAAAGTCTGTAGATAAAGAACAAGCTGACCCAGCATGCAAAAATGCGGCGAAAATAATACTATTATTTCGAAAAGTGAGCGGCAATTCGCGATGTTCTCCCGTTCGTCAGTCGAGCAGAGCACGTACTCGAGGGATTTCTTGCGCAATAAGCTATCCACCTCATCGCACGAAAACATGCACCGGGTCAAAACTCAGGAGGTAGAAATGCTATGGCACACCCGTTCTTCAGATTCAGAACAAGGCTACAAGGAAAGACTCGGAGTGATATAAAAGCACACCGTGACGTAACAGCACAAGGGGTCCCTGTCCCTACGAGACATTAATCGGAGGTGCTTATCTCCCGTCGAGCCATTTTGCCGGGCGTAATAGCCGCTCCATTTCAAGTGTGAGAGAACAAAGGAAACTTACGCGCTGACGCCACACACGCGAAACAGACAGCACCCGCCAAGGTAAAGCACAGTTCTTCACAAAACGCCCCGCCGTGGTGGTCTAGTGGCTAAGGTACTCGGCTGCTGACCCGTAGGTCGCGCGATCGAATCCCGGCTGCGGCGGCTGCATTTCCCGATGGAGGCGGAAATATTGTAGGCCCGCGTGCTCACATTTGGGTGCACGTTAAAAAAACCCAGGTGGTCGAAATTTCCGGAGCCCTCTGTCACGGCGTCTCTCATAATCGTATGGTGGTTTTGGGACGTTAAACCCCACATATAGATCAATCAACAGTTCTTCATAAAACAGAGCGCACAAAAACACGGGACAGAATGAGATTAGGACAAGCGCTCACTATCGAGTTCATAGTAAGCCGATAGTGAACGCTTATCCGGATCTCTTTCTGTCGCGTGTTTTGTGCGCTCTGTTTTACGAAGAACTATGAATAACCAACAGGCCCAAACTTTTCCCTTTTTGAAGGTAAGGCACAATCGCGCGCAGGCGCAAGCAATCACTCACACAGAACTGAGCCCACAATATAACAAACGCACGAAGCAACAATCAAACACGCAAGCAACAATTCCGACTTCGCAGGATTTTAAAAACAACACAGGCGTAAAGTAATAATAATAATAATAATATTAATAATAATAATAATATTAATAATAAATTAGGACTTAACATTTCAAAACAATAATATCATAATGAGAGACACCGTGGTGAATACGTTCAGAAATTTCGACCACCTGGGGTTCATTAACCTGCGCCCAAATTTCAGAACGGGGGCCTTAAGCGTTTCCACCCCCGTCGAAAATGCATCCGCCCCAGCCGAAATTTGACCCCAGCCACCTCCGAGTTAGCAGCTTCCGAGCGACACAGGCACAAAAAGTATGTTAGGTAGAAGGCTTTCAAGCGACCAACAAGGGAGCGGGTGGGGTGCTTTAGTATGCCGACTGAGAAGATGAAAATGACTTTCTCGCCTCTCGGTCACCTAAGCTTAATGCATGAAACTCCCTTTGAGCTTTTTTTTATCTAATTTTGAGGCGAAAGTCCTTCTAGGGGTACTTCAACAGATAAATTTGTGTTTAGAAAAAGCGTTAAACGAGTTGTGAGTGCTTGCTACTCTACTATAGAAGAGCAGAGGGCTGTCCCAGTTTATTGCGTTAAACGAGTTGTGAGTACTTGCTACTCTACTATAGAAGAGCAGAGGGCTGTCCCAGTTTATTGTGTTAATGATCACCAGGTTTATTTTTCTCTTCGTCTGTGTGTCAACCAAAACGATTCAGCTGCCAGGCCAAAGTTAAGCCACTTCCTGAACGCCCACCTTTTTGGTGTCTCCATTCATACTTTTGCACATTGTCGATCAAGCAAAGCAAATATTACACATATATAATGCGCAGTATCAACGCTTCGATATTCGGTGGTGTGTTTCTTTATACCATAAAACACATATAAACGTCATTATAAAGACCATAGCGTTTATTACACAGCACTGACGATGCGACGCAATGCACGAAAAAGGCGAGTGTTTGCTACACTTTGCTTAAGACGATACGGCGCTGCCACCTACCCGCCGCTCTGCGTACCATACATGCTTTCATTTTTAAAGATTACTGCCAGATGGCATTCTTGTCTCCCGCAGCATCTCCAGGATCCCATTCACCGATCTTATCGCGCAGAACATCTAATGAACGTCTTATTCTCTCTGTCCAGACACAACACTATATCGTCTTTCGACAACATTTGCAGTTAAGCACGCAGATATGGGGCCAATTTTTTTCTCTCTCGTTCTCAAATTGCTTCTAATTAATGCAAAATATCCTTTTCAATTAGAGGCATTTTTTTCTTCCCCCCGTTCCAGCTTTTATATGTTGGATAACTATTGCAAGCGTTGTTTTGCATGTTTATGTGAAACCTTCAGCTAATCAGAGAGAGTGTATTTTTCGATTACGAGTTTTGCAATGAGCATAAGGTCTTTCCTTCCACACAATAATAAATTCGTTTCTTTTTCAATTTTAAACTGTATTTTAACTCGTTCCCACTCCTGTGTGGGCCCGACGAAGTCCAGCTGTAGCGTGAAACAAAGTAAAAAAAACTGCGGTCCAATTGGCGGCTTGTCATCACTGGTTTCGACTGAAAGATCCGTACAAAACAAAGCCGAACCAAAGGTAGCAAAAATAAAGGTCCCCTGTCAAATGAAGCGACTGCACGAATGCTCCGGACGAACACAAAAGGGGCGCCACCGAGAATTACTGATAAAAGAACCAAAAGAACAAAAAAAAAACAAAACGCGAAGAGTTCTCGCGGTACGGATAACACAACTCGCTGTTTTCAGCGAACGGACAGGTTAACAAAGCACAGCGGTGGCGCTATAAAACAAACATACAACGCACAGTCACACTGCTCCAACAAAGCTGAAAGCAGCAACAGTCTGAAACAGAAGAGGCCAGGAAACCTGGGTTTTCATTAGAATGCCAGCTAGCTAGAAAGTCAACGGAAAGGCCAGTTCATTACCGCAACGGCTCCTTTGTATTTGTGTTACAATCTCCATGGCACATAGCTTCTTTTTTTTTCCTTTTTCTGAGTCCCAGCGAACCACTACAAAACTGAAGTTGCAAATCCACCACACACTCCAACGTGGAATGAAGAAAACACCCCCAGCTCATTCGAAGCGAGCTAGCATCCACGAACAGCGCAGTTAATTTTGCGTAAAACGCTTGGGAATCAAAAGATGCTCCTTTCAAAGGAGGATGGCGAGCTCATAATAACATTAATTATACTTCACATAAAGTTTATCTGCCCGCACAGTAAAGGCAAGTAACCTTCACTGCAAATGAATATACGACAACAGAGAAAGCATTACGAACCTAACGAAGGCTCCGTTTTCATTACAGTGTGCTTACAAAATTTCTGCTTGCTTAGCACAGGCTGCTCATGTCATTGCATATTCGTCGAGAATCCCCTGCTAGCCGATGACTGCAGATCTAACCACTGTTGACCACATTCATGTACCAAGAGGACCCAAAATAAAGAAGGAGCGAACCAATAGAAAAAAAACTGTTTTTTCTTCGACTCCTACCACGCGCGAATAAAAATACTGCCGGAGAAAAAGTTGATAGCGTAACGCGGCAGCCACAACTGAAAGGCGTAAACAAGCCAGATTACAATTATCTATACCAGAATTAAAATTTCGGGGTTTGCGATTACAAGTAACGGCAAAAGCGCATTTCAGGTAAATGGCTTTCCGTTGATGCTTTTTTTAAAGTGCTCTTCATTCGTCATCGTCGTCATCATCATCAGCTTGACCACGCCTACTGCAGGGAAAAGACCTCTGTAATGATTCGCTAATCAACCCGGTCTTGTGCTTTCCGTTGCCACCTAATACCTGCAAACTTTTTTTATTGTCATCAGCCGACCTAAATTTTTCTCCCCTTTGCGCGTTCGCCTTTTCTGGGAATCCATTCAGGTATCCTTAATGACCAGCGGTTATCCTTCCTACGTGCTACATGCCCGGCCCATGTCTATTTGTTCTTCTTGATTTCACCTACGATACATTTAACCCCGGTTTGTTCCCTGACCTACTCTGCTCTCTTCTTGTCTCTTATGGTTACACCTACCTATCGCTTTCCTTTCCATCGCTCTTCATGAAACACGCGCATTTCGCGACTGGTTTGGTTTATCTTCGTTTGCATAAGCCTTTTTTTTTTTTGCGCACGAAAAATCAGTGAGCACAGTGGGTTTGTTTCAAAGCAGCTATAGGTCAAACTGAACGTCCGCGAGTGTTCTCACGTCTACGGAAGTGACCAAGAATCAATCCATCCTGACCGCTATGAGACACAAACAAATGCTAAAACCTGACCCATTTCACCGGGACTGAGTGAAGTCATCGCTGTGGTTGTACGAGCGGATGTGTTGAACGAAAGCCGGTGGCGGCTGATAAATGGCCCTCGTTACTCCAGCGCCTGCCCTCGTAGCACGCGGCAACATTAGTTGACATTTCCCTGCAGTATGCCAACGCCAGCGTTATCTTAAAGGGCCAGTAAATAACCCTGAGCCCGAAAAAATGGTTATTAAGAGGAATATGTGCACTTTTGCCTTGTGAACGTGCTGTCGCTAAAATTTCTCGACTACGCGCTATATTAAGAAACCCACGGTGGTTACAGCATTGGTATGAATCGGTTTCAAACTTTCGCGCGGCCTCGCCATCCTTCTCTCTCACAGGGAACGGGAAGCATAGCCCAACATCGTGACTGGTTCAGACCATAGTGTAAGAATAATCAGATGTTGACACTGAGCGCGCCCGAGCATCCATATAAGTCGGTCTCGCGGGCACGCTGCGCTGCGAGCCGTCAGATGGCGCCGCGGCCAACGTACCCAGACACTGCCGAACACTTGATAATGTTCTGTAAAGGGCTTCACCCTATAGTTCAGGATGATGGCGCAGAGTTTTTCAAAGCACTGGGGTTTAGGGACCGGGAGGGCAAAATAGACTTTAAGCGGGTAGACTTAACTAGAAGGAGGTTATCTGATTGGTGGCTAAAGTCAAGGCGCGAGTGAAAATTAAACTCTTCACTGCAAAGTACGAATCCTAAAACTCTTTTTTAAGGAAAAAAATAAATATAGTTTTAGATTCATTAGATATTACGGCTTGGTGGCGCTAGCCACCGCCCGATCTAAAGGGTACAGCCATATCCATCCATCCATCCATCCATCCAGAGAGCGGTGCTGGCGCATTCAAATTCCTCTGCCTCCCCTCCAACGTTTTCGTTCCAAGCGGTGTGAGTAACCCTTAAAGCGCGAAGAATTTTTTTTTATTTCAGATAAAAAAGGTAGAATTTTACCAGTTACCAGGTTTAAGCATTCATTAACGCGGAAATGCCTTGTACAGGGTGTGAACGTCGTCAACACAGGTAGTTCCGCTCACGCGCACAAGTATTTTCGTCTGTTCACAGCATTGCTCGAGGCAAAGAACAATAAATTTTAAAAAGATGGTAGCCAGCGTGCTATTCCTTCATCCAAACTTCCCCGTGGGGATGAAATACAAGAAACTTCCGCGCGCTTAGATGTTGGTGCATGTTAAACAGCCCGGATGGTCAAAATCAGACAGGAGCCCTCCACAGTGGCGTCCCTCGTAATCAAATCATAATTTCGACGCGTAAACCCCCATTATTAATTATTACCATCTATTAACAGAGAATCGTTACTGCACCAGAAACGTATTTCATGCGTACCACTGCTTTCATTTACGCAGGAGATCGTTGAAGCATTTGCGCGTGTTCAATGTGAACGCGATAAGAATATACATTTGAAACGCACAAGTATTCTGAAACAATCACACAAGAGAAATGCAGTTGTTGCAGGAAATATAGAAATATTTGAACCACGCAAGTATTTCATATACAGCACAGTAAAGCAACGCGGTTGTTCACGGCTAGATGTAGCGATGTGAATTCGCATATATATTTATGTCAACGATCCCCGTCAGACGATCTCTATCAGACGGTACTTTGAAGAGAGGGACACGCTCCGCACAAGCCCGAAGCCAGAACGGCAATTCGGCACGAAACACATTCTAGCCATTTCGAGAACTTTTAAGCAATTTGGTGTTACCTTTGTCGACAGAATAGCATTAAACATACGCGAACCAAAAAAAAAGAAAAACTGGCTTCAAGACAACGCAGTCACACATGCCAACAAAAAAAAAAATGACAGCATATCCACGGAGTGAATGATGGAAACTCCTGGGCGATTTTCCAATGATTTTCGTTAGTTGTAGCGGGATAGCGTTAATCAGGTCGTTCCGCTGAAATTTCGGTGTCGGCGTCGGTGTAGGCATCGTTGGCTGTGAGCGGAAACTCATCTTGTGCATGGCCGAAAAATCAAAAAAGATTCAAATATAATAAAGAACAAAAAAAATTGCGGCTCTGAGTGAGGTTCCAACCGGGGTCGTTTGGGTGGCAAGCAAGTGTTTTACAGCAAAGCCGCGCGTATTTTTTTTTGTGTTAGACATTTAGTGTTTATGAGTAACGCTTGAGCGCTTACTTTCGCGATTGGATTGTACTTTTGTTCGCTTGGTTTTTTTCTTTATTGCGCAAATACTTTATTAAATACCATTCAAAAAAAGCCACGCGTATTTTGTTTTTTTGAAAATAAAGTGAAAATAACTTCATCTGCTTGGAAATTAGGGAAAGTACCTAGCATTGTTTACCCCAAACACACGCGTCCAGTATATATATATATATATATATATATATATATATATATATATATATATATATATATATATATATATATATATATATATATATATATATATATATATATATATACTTCACATGTTTCACATGTAATATCACAGTAATCATGCGTGGTACAAACGTACGTTGCAATCTGGCGTCAGAACATGCGATTATCATGAACTCCGTGGTTTAAAGCGGGCCACCCCCTAAAAAAATGGCAGCATATCCGTGGGGTGAATGGTGGAGAGTGGGGCGAAGCATCCGTCTGTCCATTCGTTCTCGCTTCCGTCCGTCCATGCGTCCGTCTGCGTGACCGTCCGTGCGTGCGTCAGTTCGTGTGTCCACACGTTCATCCGCGCGTCCGTCCCTGCGTTCGTCCATGCATCCACCCCGGCGTCCGTCCATGCGTCCATCCGTCCGTGCAGCCATCCGCGCGTCCGTCCATGCATCTGTCTGTGTGTCCGTTCGTCCATCTAGTCAACACTCAAAGTACCACCATCTCGCATCTTTTCATCATACATGCGTCCGTCTGTGTGACCGTCCGTGCGTCCGTCCGAATGCGACACGAGTAGTACTTAAAGGCTTTTCTCACAGCGTATCATTGAGACATGCGCGTGACAAATCCCGCGCAGCGAGATAATAATCCGTCGTTGAGAGAAGCGACGCGCGCTACCGCCACAGAAACGCCCGTGGCAACAATGCTCGCGAAATTGTTGCGTCGGGCCCATAGACCCACGCTACTGCCGCAACGAGGAAAAAAAACTGTAATATCGGGAGGCCGACCACGCGCTTACGAGGACTGCCTCGCGTAGGACGCGCCACGCGTCCTACGCGAGGCGAGCTAGCGAGCGGTGCGAGAAACGCCGCTCCAACGTGCGACTAATTCGCGGCATACCACTGCCCCAC
The DNA here is from genome assembly GCF_043290135.1 of Rhipicephalus microplus. NCBI lineage: Eukaryota > Metazoa > Arthropoda > Arachnida > Ixodida > Ixodidae > Rhipicephalus > Rhipicephalus microplus. Next base: position 171,602,975 of record NC_134705.1, read on the forward strand.
GCGACACGCGAGCCGTGCGGAAAAGGCAAACGCACTCGGAGAGGAGCGAACGTGTCAAACTCGGCGGGCCCCGCCGGAGCAAAAGCGTGCAACGTGGTCGAATGCGAGCACTCCCGTGAAAAAAGGCGAGATTGCTTGCGTTGGTGCCACTTTGGACACTATTGCGATTATAGATTTTAGTGTCGTTTGGCACGAAGATCGCATGCTAAAAAAATGCTTGTAGTTGTACTGTAGAACACCCTGTGTTTCTGAGTGTTAGTTTCTTCTTTATGTAACAGTAAGCCTGCATCACTGTATACATTTTCTTATTGGACCCAGGACTAGCCATTGGCTACGGGTCCAAGCAGTCGGATGATCTTGTATTGTATGAATAAACAAATAAAAAAACAGTATCGGGTGAGGTGTGGGCTTGCTGATTAAAGTGATGCAGGGAGGAGCCGAGTAAGAAAGTCATCAGCACAGACAAAAAAAAACGCAGTGATTGATTAATTCAATGTGCATCATTCATGCACAGACTCAGTCGTTTGTTTGTTAATTCATTCATTTGTAGCGAATGTTTATTACGGCTCTCAAGGCCACCACTGCAAACGCGTCAGCCCATTGACTGATAATCTTTTATTTTTTTCTCTTTCTCTTCCCTTTCCTCTCTCTCATTTTTATACTCCCCCTTCTCATTCCCCAAGCGTAGGGTAGCGAACCGGGCATGTGCCTGGGTAACCTCCATGCCTTCTCTCTTGTCGTTCTTGTCCTCCTCAAGGCGAAGTAACGATACCGTATTGAAATGTAACATTACGTTTCTGATTTACGAAATGTTGCCGGCTTTTCCTGCAATCTCACATAACACTTTTCCGCACAACGCGACAGCTGCGAGGGAAATTCTTTAATCTCTCACGCACTTATTCATAAAGTGAACCAGTCAATCAAACAATGAATCAATCATTCACTCAATCAGTGAACGGTTTATCTGGCCGTTCAGTGCCTCATACCGATGTATTATAACCATTGAGATTACGTTCCAAGGTTATAAAGCGGACCGAGAAATTCCGACAGAATCTGCATCACTGATCACGGCGCCTGTTAATGTTATTCATTCGTTCATTCATTCCCTCAAAGCCAAAGTTTGTGGATACCTTGGCGTGCTGGTTGGCATTGAACTTTAAGAATATTATTGCGCACACTGACCAGGCGAAGAAATATTAATAATAATCAGCGCTGTCTTGTTTCTTTTTTGCATTTTGACACAGTCTGTGAGCTCTGTAACGTTTCCAAGGTCCGTCACCTAATACGTCCCCTCATGCATCACTTTCATTCGACATTACGTAACGCAGCGAAACGTGTTCATAACAGCTATCGGAGCTGGAAGCAAACGCTTCAACGTGCGCCCTTTTGACGTGCTGCACCGCATTGCACGTTGGCAGAGTTATAACTGCTCTGCAAGAGAATTGCACGACGGCGCCAGGGACGCGGCGTGACGCTGTGGTCGACCGTGAGGGGGCGTTGAGCGCGCGGTGGCCCTAATTGCATTCCAACATCGGTGTGCGATCAGCGGAGGCATGCCAGACCACGCGGCGTGTACTACGTGTATAATCAAACTCCGGAGTGTCGCGCCGGATGATAAAGGCATCGCGGGGCAAAGCCACCTTTCTGGCAGCAAAAAAATTAATGGTTCAAGAGGGAGGAGGCGCTTTTGGGAACGACACAGGCGCTTAGGAGAGAGAATATACGCGACGCGGTGACGCGCGTTAGCGTTAAAGCCAGACACGAAGTGGGCGAAAATGGCTGGCTCGATTGGTTCAACGCGTCTTCGAAGCAGCGAGAGGTCGATAATTGTGGCGTTGCAGTTGCGCACTAGTCTGCAACGTTTCCTCGGGAATTTTTCGAAACGATGCCGTAATAGCGGAGTTACGCGCGTTTGATGATCCAAAAAAAAAAAGAGGACCTCGCTTGTTTCTATCCTTCTTTCGTTTACCGGCTCGACCCTGTTCTTGGCCGAGTGCTCCTCCTCACCGTGCAAGGACAAAGAGCGGCCAGCACGTGTACCTACAAGCGGAAAAACGGACCCTCTTCGTGGATTTCATGACCGGACGCGAATGCTGACGTCACGGTCAACGCTGAGGACAAAGAAAGGCCAGGAGAGAAGAAGGAGTGGTCTCTTCGAATTGGTGGTGCACCCGCAGCTCATCGCTCTGCCACGTTTCGCATAGTTCATTGCAAGGCTGTTTATCACGACTTGAAGCACACATTTGCTTGAAATGTTGAAAAATTAACGAATGTGATTCAGAGGCCCTTTGACACTGTCAGTGAGGTGATGTACTAAGCAAGTGTGAACGCGTAGAGAAGAAAGATGCAAAAACTCAACTTCGTTATATGTCCATACAAAACAGCAGACTCCAACCGACTGTTTTTAATGAAGAAGCTGGAAATACAAGGAATCCGCCATTTCGAACGACCAAGTCCTACAATACTTAGCGCAAAAACGTTAGAACATGAGACGGCAACAAACACAACGAGCATTAACTTTAGAATGTTTCTTATATCAAACGAATACCCCACTTACAACCAGCGCATATGACAAACTTCAAGAAAGAATATGCACAGTACGACCACGCGCATCTGAATCAACGCCATCGCCATCATTCCGCCGTTTGACTGCGGCACACCGAGAACTTGTACTAAACAGACCGTCTGCCTGTCACTCTCATCATTGACGTACCAAAGTTCGAATAATGTATGCCAAAACCATTATAACTAAATTTTCTCTGCAGTTTTTTTAAGCCTTATGATTATGTATGTATGTATGTATGTATGTATGTATGTATGTATGTATGTATGTATGTATGTATGTATGTATGTATGTATGTATGTATGTATGTATGTATGTATGTATGTATGTATGTATGTATGTATGCATGTATGTATGTATGTATGTATGTATGTATGTATGTATGTATGTATTGTTAAGGTCGAAGGAGGAAGTTGATGATGGCATCTCACCGCTGCCACAAGTTGTTGGGGAAGGAGGAAGGTCGATGATGATGGCATCCCACCGCTGCCACCAGTTGTTGCGAACGGGGGTCTACCCGGTCTCTTGTGGTAGCGTGGTGTAACCAGGTGGAGGAAACGAACGCTGACAAGAAGAGGATACAAAAACAAACAGATTTATGGCATTATTTACACGTATTTACAGCAAACAAGGGTTGGTGGTTTAAAAAACCGCGAGCAGTGGTTGAACCGTTACATAGTTCAGAGCGACGTCCAGCACTCTGCGACGTCGTTTTAAGCCCTGTCGGGCTCCTCCTCTCCGAGTGGAACACCAATCACACACACACACACAACAGGTGAGGGGGACGAGCATGCACGGCCCAGGTGCACGTTCAATATTGAGTCGTGATCATTGCACTGCAAAGTGGCGCCAGCAGGGCTCTTCCTCGTCGTGTCTGTGCCGCTAGTTGAGAGGTCCCAAGCTCCTGACAGCATACATCAAAGAGTCCGCCGATCTGTTCGCTCAATTAGCGGGCCGATTTGCGGCGGCCGCCGCGGTCTCTTCCAAGGAAGATGTCGTCTTTGTTGTCCTCTCTTGAACGGCTTACGGCGTCGTGGCGACACAACGTCTCATCCTCCAGCTAGCAGGGACAATGCCTGACGGGCATAGGCAGCCGGCCGGTCGGCTACTTGATTGAGGATTAAAAGGAGCGCCGCTACCCCTTCCGCTCTGGCGCCGGTCACAACAGCTTCCCCCTCGCCAGATGAGTCGCCGAGGTCATCAGACACCGCTGCTGCTCGAAGGGACGACGAAAGGGTCCACATTTGAATGTCAGGAACTCGCCGTTGCTTGCCGCATAATCTGAATGATTGCCGAAATCTTCGACAGCGTCTGGCAGACTGGGCGCCGAAGGGGCTGAGAGCCTCCTCAATAGACCGGCTTATGCACAATGGCGTCTGCCCAGACGAATCGCCGGGCCAAACGTAACAGTATGTATGTATGTATGTATGTATGTATGTATGTATGTATGTATGTATGTATGTATGTATGTATGTATGTATGTATGTATGTTCGCCCGGCCGCACGAACGCGTAAGACAGACAGACAGACAGGTAGGTAGGTAGGTAGGTAGGTAGGTAGGTAGGTAGGTAGGTAGGTAGGTAGGTAGGTAGGTAGGTAGGTAGGTAGGTAGGTAGGTAGGTAGGTAGGTAGGTAGGTAGGTAGGTAGGTAGGTAGGTAGGTAGGTAGGTAGGTAGGATAGTTGGGTGGGTGAGAATAGACAGACAGACAGACAGACAGACAGACAGACAGATAGATAGATAGATAGATAGATAGATAGATAGATAGATAGATAGATAGATAGATAGATAGATAGATAGATAGATAGATAGATAGATAGATAGATAGATAGATAGATAGACAGACAGACAGACAGACAGACAGACAGACAGACAGACAGACAGACAGATAGATAGATAGATAGATAGATAGATAGATAGATAGATAGATAGATAGATAGATAGATAGATAGATAGATAGATAGGGAGATAGATAGATATAGATAGATAGATAGATAGATAGATAGATAGATAGATAGATAGATAGATAGATAGATAGATAGATAGATAGATAGATAGATAGATAGATAGATAGATAGATAGATAGATAGATAGATAGATAGATAGATAGATAGATAGATAGATAGATAGATAGATAGATAGATAGATAGATAGATAGATAGATAGATAGATAGATAGATAGATAGATAGATAGATAGATAGATAGATAGATAGATAGATAGATAGATAGATAGATAGATAGATAGATAGATAGATAGATAGATAGATAGATAGATAGATAGATAGATAGATAAAAAATTATTGAGCCGGACCCACGAGGACGCATTCGACGTTTACGTCAGCAGCGTATCAAATATACGATGGGCTTTCTTTGGAAAGGCCGCAATTTCGCGGACAATGGCGCGCAACTCGATGGACGCCGTCCAGTGTACAGAGCTGCAGACTCCTAAGCGCGCCGAGTATCCGATTTCTAGCGCGGAGAATTTCGAATCGCTTCATCGGCCTCTGCGTAGCGGCCGGAAAAAGGACGGAGAGAGAGAGATAGAGTCATCTCGAAATGACGTCGCAGACGAAACTTAAGATTCGAAAAAAAAGCACTCGCCGAATGAGGACATAATAGAAGCGCCTGCAACAGTCGTAATACGACGCTACCGACGACAGGCGACGAGGAAAATGAAAGTGATTTGGAACTCGCGCGGCAGGCTTCGCGAAATGGAGGCGTACTTACGCTTTGTGCGCTGTGGAGAAGGGCCTTCAATATGAGCTACGAGTGCGGGCCCGTCATCAGTTTGAGTACGTTTAGAAGTAGTGAAACTCGGGCGGTGTGGCACTCGTTCATTCTTTCGGACAGCACGAAACCAGGCGTGGCGAAGAACGACAAGCGTAATGTTTTCCTAGACATTCTTCGTTATTAGATTGAGATGAGCTGAATTTGAATGATGACCTCGTTGATGGTGTCATCGTAATGATAGACAGTTACGGACGGTACTTTTCTCTTCCATTCATTTAGATAACCACATAGTAGTAGTAGTTGATGTAACAACTAAGATCTTCGTGTATAAATAGTAGTTTTAAATGGCTTCCGAAAGTTGCGTAAGCAGTCATTTGAACTGTTTTTTACTGCAACAGCAATTATATCGATAGTCTCGGGGAGTTTTCGCAGTCACCGTCGTGTTCTGTATGAAGTGCAAATCGATAACATATCCTCGCACATCGTATGTTTTATGTGGCACGCGAGAACGCTGGGGATGAACGCAGCTGAATCAGGTTGGAACAAGCCGGCCATCTCCGTTACGTGATGGGTGCGTGCTTATGCAGCCCATGTGTGAGGGCTGCTGTCGCTTGCTCTTCAATCCGGTAGGAAGCAATCCGCCTGTATTTCTTCGGACGAAGGAGCTTAACGGAGCTGCAGCGAGGAGGGGGGTGAGTAATTGCGTTGCTTGAGTAGCAACAGCGAACTGGGACCACAACGACGCGCGGTCACGACGCGCGCGCCATTTCGAATAGAGTGCATCAATGCTCGCTTCTCCGCTCAGAGTGAAGACATCTGCGTCGTCTGCTACGGCAGCCGCCATTATCGCTCCCGCTGCACACCGGTTTCGCTGAGGCGAGGAGTGGCTTACTAGCTTAGCGCGAATGGTTGTTGCACTGAGGAACGCGACATCCAGGCATACCTGGCCGAAGGAAATGGCACGTGAGCCTTACAGCTGGGCGAAGACGCTGCAGGCACTACAAAGGTAGAAGCACCCTGAACAGGGGCGCGCGCATCGAGACACCCTAATCTCGACGAACATAAATGGGCGGTTCGTATACCCCACTCACTGCTCACTTCGCTTTGAGACTATGCCTAATAGGAAAATTTATGCCTGGAACGTGAGCCACGAACGTGCAGCCCTACCCTGGGATTGTACCCTTTCCCTCTGGTACGGAGGCGAATGCCTTTAGCGGCCACCCCTTGCGAACGCAGCAATGCTCTCACAGTTGCCTCCGAGTAGCTGTGACGTCACCTGACAGAGCGGTACTGTAATGTCACGTGACTGAGCGGTACGGAGGCGAGCGGTCTCACGAGGCGTGCGGTCGCAACACGCGGCAAGAGGCATGGCCTCTGAGATTTTGCGCTGGCAGGAAGCTCCCAATTGAAAAGAGAGCAACGCTGCAGGCATAGTTTTTCTAGGAGGCGTTGATCGAGACTATACAGACAGCACGAAAAACGCTTCGTTTCTTATAGAGCGGATGTATTCTGCTACAGGAGCGTTTTGTAGGGTCGCGCGAGATCGGATCCAATAGAGTTAGCTGCTAGCCTTAACTGAGAAGCACAGACTGCTTCCTAGGCGTTGAACTCGACAGTAACTTGAAATACCACCGACATGTTGCATACATTAGGAAAAAAATGGCGTATGCCGTTCGACTACTGATTAAATCTCGTCTTTATTTCAATACGTCGCTGCCAACCACATTAATTGGGATACTATACTGCCCTTCGTCACCTACGCCTACAACACCGCCCCTCAGAGCGCGACCGGTTTTTCACCTTTCTACTTGCTGTACGGAAGGCACCCGTCGCACACCATGGACACGATACTACCGTACATGTCAGATCCATCTGAGTGTACACCTATTTCCGAAACAGCCAGGCTTGCTGAAGAGTGTCGCGAGCTTGCCAAGACTTTTACGACGCAAGAGCAAGAGCGGCAGAAGAGTATCCGTGATGGCTCCACCACTTCTGAGCCCACGTTCCTTCCTGGTGCGCTTGTATGGCTCTCGATCCCGACCTCTGTAGCTGGCCTCTCATCCAAACTACTCCCCAAATACGAAGGCCCCTACCGTGTCATCGAGCGCACCTCACCCGTCAACTATCTGATCGAACCCGTTGAACAATCTTCGGACATGCGCCGCCGTGGGCGCGACATCGTCAACGTGGAGCGCCTGAAGGCTTATTATGACCCGCTCATTGTAACAAGCTGTTAGGTCGCCAGGCGGCTCCCTCTTCGACCCCGGGGTAATTGTAGCGAAGCATCCGAACTCGGAAATGGGTCGAGCTCTTGAGTACCTTCTTGTGGGGCTACCCAACAAGGACGCCGCTCGCGCTGAGAGCCCGTGCTTGGCTGTGACTGTCGCCATTGTATATTCTCGCTAGTTGCCGGCTAATAAACGCCTTAACAACATCAATACTTATGTCACTGTATTTTTCTTTTGTTCATTCGCACATTTCTTACTGTATTACTTCATGGGGTAACACATACACCACTCATCTTACTTCAGTTCAGACAATTCAAAACCAAGCGATAAGAATTCTCACGTCAAGCCCATATATTTTTAACGCTGAGTCACTACTTCACGAAAACAATATATTAACTGTATATGAGCTAGTTAAGTATAACCTTGGTATTTACATGTATAGAACTATAAATAACCAACTTCCACACTTTACTACCATTCTCTAAAATAACAATGTCACAAGGTTTGCCCTTAACAATAACTTTTTACTGCCAAAAGTTCGTACCAATTATGGCAAACAAACCATTCATTTTTTCGGAATTTCTTTTTGGAATAGTTTACCTTCCGACATTAAAGTATGCCGTTCCCTGAAGGTAATTAAATCGAAGTTGAAATATCATATTATGTCAACTAACTAGCCTGTTTTGCTGTTTCTTAATTGATTCCTGTTCACTGTGAGTTGCGTTCTGTAATCACTTGTCATTGAAGTTAGCACGTTATTCTTGCTTTTAAATTGTTTCTGTGAGATTACAAGGGTATATTTCTACTTTATTTGTTTCAATCGCATTTTACTGTAGCTCTGTCTCCCTGCGATGTACATCACAATCACTCTCAATTCTACATTGTACAAGAGGTCCCCTTGCAGTCTCTGACTATGGGACCTCTTTCTGTATATCATGCACATGTATTCTTCTTCATTTAGCACAATAAAACCTTCTGTTCTGTTCTGTTCTGTTCTGGGCGAGCTGGTAATTCATCTTAACTGAGTAGTGCGAAAAAATGGAGGTACAAAAGAAAGGCACCCGGACACGGCGCAACTTCGCATAACATTTATATTTGTTGCTACGGCATTTATTGCTTCACGAGATCATTCCTACAACCAATCAATACCATCGACTAGGAAGCGAAAAAAGGCACACCTCGAAATTTTCGAAGGTGTTTCAAAACATGACCTTCCTTAAAAAAAACAAGGACGAATCAAATTCTGTTAGATCAGTGAGCTTGAGGGCCAGCTTCAATCTATTTCTCATAGTAGCAATTTGCCGTACTAATTCCCGCGCAATCTAACACAATCCCTGTTCTTTCTGGCGTGCCACAAGGTACGGTACTTCGCTCACTGCTGTTTCTTATTTATATCAATGATCTGCCTTCCGACATTAGTAACAACATACGTCTCTTTGCAGATGATTGTGTGCTGTATGTGAAAATTACTTGCAACCAAGACCAACTTACGTTGCAACATGATTTAACTACTATTGAAAACTGGTGTAAAAGTTGGCAAATGTCATTAAACGTTTCCAAGTGCAAATAATGTCTTTTTGACGACGCGCGAGTCTGCTAACTTTTAATTACACTCTATCAAGGTCGTAATAATACTGATTGTTGGCCTAGTTGGTATTTACTTAATGGCATGATTTGGCCGCAAAAGAGACACACACAAGAAAAGGCCTGTGCTTGTCGTTTGAGTGTTCCTTTTCTTGTGTGTGTCTCTTTTGCGGCCAAATCATGCCATTATCAAGGTCGTCTTTACAACCCGCAAAATCTTATAAGTACTTAGGTGTTCATATCGCGAATGATCTCTCCTGGACTGTCCACATAAACAAATTAATCGCCTGCGCTACTAAATCTCTTGGGTATCTGCAGCTTACAATGAAACTTATTTCTCCTGGACCATCCACATAAACAAATAATTCGCCTGCGCTACTAAATCTCTTGGGTATCTGCAGCGCACAATGAAACTTGCTCCTCTTCACTTAAAACTACTGGCCTATAAAACCCTAATCCGCCCAAAATTAAAGTATGCAGCTGCCATAAGGGATCCGCATCAGAAGTACCTAACTGATAGCATTGAAGCAATTCAAAACCGCGCCGTTAGATTCAATTTCTCGGACTACTTATCATTTACTAGTGTCACAGACTTGAAATCACGCCTAGCACTTTCTCTCTTCAGCCACCGCCGGAAGCTTTCGAGACTGGCAATATTTCAACGGTTTTATCATTCTTCATCACTAAACACTTACATCGTGCCGGAACCGCGTGTATCGAGCCGCAGCAATAATGAACTACAAGTAACGTACCCTCACCCCCGTACTAACACATTTGCGCAGTCATTTCTTATACGCACTACAATGTAATCGAACCATCTTCCAGATCACGTGGTCGAATTAAGAAACCTTGACCAGTTCAAGTAGTCGCTTACAGCGCCCGGGATAGTGCGATATAGTGGTGCCGTTTCTTTGTTTGATGCCCTTCGCGTTTATGATTGCTATTTCCAGCTCGCGTGTCGGCTGAATTTTACATTTTTGCACAAGTTCTTGACCCAACGTTTGTGTATTTCTTTTGTAATCATGGAGCTCATGTCCCCTTTGCATGCTCGTACCAAGTGTATCTTTTGTACCCCCCCCCCCCCCCCCCATGTAATGCCTCCACTGCGGAGGCCCTTGAGGTATTAAAATAAATAAATAAATAAATATTACCGACAATGTCATCTCTATTCCTAAAACAAAACAAAAAACTTTAATCTTACTAAGCCGCTTCGCAATTGGCTTGTCAGCCGCAGAAGATAACCAGGTATATATCGAAATTCCAAAAAATATTCGCGACGTAACAATTGTGCCATCCCTGCCGATGCTCGTATATGGAGAACTTTGAAAAGCCTAGACCCCCCCCTCCCCCCACTTTTTGCGGAGGGGGGGGGGGTCTTATCCGTTCAGTATGAAAAAGTAAAGTTTTCTTTTTTCCTAGAGGACAAATAAACGCAAGAAAAGTTTCGAAATGACAAATTCTCCAGTGCAAGACTGCAAGCACACCACTATAGCGTTTTATCGCCCCTTGCAAAGCCCGTATAACAGCAAGGTTGAATGCATGTCATGCGCGAAGCCGTCACGTGATCACCATATTCCATCGCACGTCGAGATTTCCTCGCCTCCCGTCAACAACAGCGACGCGCGAATATCGAGCGACGGACGTAAACGAAAACGGGGGTCTCAAGGAGTTCACGCGGAAACACCTTAAGATTGAAGTCATAGAAACATGCACATGTGTAAAAGACGCGCTGGAGATCCCCGAGTATAATCGAATCTTTCATCACAACTAAGCGTCGCGGGCATCAACACATCTAAAATAAATGTGTGCACACAGGGTAACTATATATATATATATATATATATATATATATATATATATATATATATATATATATATATATCCACTTTTCTTTCTTCTTATTTACATTCTATTGGTTTTAATAACTTCCCCTGTACATTCCTTGGCATTACTCTCTGTTAGATCTCATTATTATTGTGTTAAAACACGGAAAAACGAGCCCTTAGGTATACACTTCTTTCCCTTATTTCATTAAAACGAGGGTCTCGTACTGGCAGACTTGGTGTCATTAAGTTGTATACGAGGGACTATTAATCAGCTGCCCGCTCATAATAAGTTCACATGCTACGTGACGCCAAACATGCGCATAAAATAGTGTTTTCACACTCGTCGCTTGGCTTATAGATGGCGCTGACTGTCACTCTTACTTCTAAATTCACATATGGTCGTCGGATCCTGCCCACGGCAAGGTATCTTTTCACCCACCCACTTTTCTTCATATTTACATTACAATTCGGCTTAATATCTTCCCCTATACTTTCCTTGGCATTATTGTCTGTTATATCTCATTATATATATATATATATATATATATATATATATATATATATATATATATATATATATATATATATATATATATATATATATATATATATATATATATATATATATATATATATATATATATATATATATATATATATATATATATATATATATATATATATATACGCTCGGTATACGATTGTGGGTGTCCGCGTTCTGTGCGCACAGATGCTTCTTAGTTTCTTATTTGCCCCATTATACATGCGTGCATCACGTGCATCGGAGTGGCAGTGCGCTCATGAGAGTGATTACTGTCACTGGGTTTTTTTTTTTTGGGGGGGGGGGGTGTTGTGCGTATAATGGGGGGGGGGGGGCGCCTGAACTGAAAGCCTGACGTAACACTATTCGCCTTCCTTTGTAGTCTTGCAAAAAAAAAAAAGACCCTTCTACGTTATTTGTTTTTCAGACGGATTTACTCGTAATTTTATTTGGGGTGAGATGTGCTGTACGAGTAACAATGATAACATAGTGCGGTTTTAAGTCCCAAAACCACGATAGGAACTTGAGAAACGCGGTAGTGGGGGGGGCGGGAATTTCTACTATTTGGTGTTGTTTAACGAGCTCAGACAACATCCACGGGCCACAGGCTTTTCGCCTCCATTGAAGCCGCTATCAGAACCGAACCAACGACCTTCGGTTCAGCAGCAGAGGAACGTTAAGCCTACACAACCGCGGCGTAGCCTCGGCTAACAGCAGCTTCGCTGTGAAACACTAGCCCTACATACGAGTAAACACTAGGGCAATAGAATGAGGGTGTGGGGAAAGATGGATTATCTGACACAAATATATAGCATAAATGAGGCAGAGGAAAAAAAACGGTTCATCGAAAACGCAGACAAATAGAGTGATAAGATAAACCATGCAGAGAGAAAGGGACATCCCTTCTCGATTCCCCAATACGCCGTCCTTGGACGGCGTACAGTTCTTAGAGGGAGGGGGTGGGGAAGAGGACGGGGAAGTAAACTTCACCTTCGGTTAGTGTATACGCTAGCTTCATTTGGGAAAGCTGCGAGTAGGTCTGGCAAGCAACAACAGCTATGCGGCGAAGCCGCGCTCCGAAGCTGCCTACACTTTTGCAGGCGACGTTCCTTGCGTCGTACAGAGCGACATGTTTGGCGTGTCGAAGACTCGTGTTTAACTTGACTGTTGATGACTAGTGGCAGTACAGTACGTTGCACCGCCGGCGTCGACGAAGAAAAAAAATAAAACGAGTCTTAGCTTCTCCGCAATGCATACTTGCAAGCCGGGTTTCAGGGGTACCTTAAAAGAGAGTAAGGGCGAGCTAGGGGTGGGTGGGGGGCCAGAAGTTTTCAGGACATGCTGTCTTAGGAATGCATGGGATGGTGGCCTGAGAACTTGTGAGCAGCACCGTACGTATCCATTGTTAAGAACGGCGAGAAATAAACACGCACAATAAATCACGCGGACTAGACGGACGGACAACTGTGACGTCTAAAGCTAGCATTTACTATGACGCTAACTTCTTCCCCAAACGCTAACTTCTTCCCCGAGGGTAGAAGTTTCTTCTCCCGTAGAGTGCACGCCTACGAGAGGAAGAAAAAAAAAGATGAGAGAGGTAAGCGTAGTGGAGGCGTAACGCGTACCGACGGCGTCGGTTTCGGCTCGGAATTTTAAAATATCGACCGGCAAGCCCCCGCGGCGCAGGCTCACACGTTCGTCGCCTTCACACGCACTCAGACGCACCGGCGCATCTCTGGAATGTCAAGTCGCAGCGTGCGCCAAGCTCCCGATCGGTCGCACGGATCGTACGTGATCGAGCACGAAAGAGCAGGTGCTGCGCGCGCCATTCCGCGATAAGCGGGGAGAGACGCGCAAGACGGAGAGGGCGAGGTGAAAGGTCAACTACTGTACCGACACGCGATGCTCTGCGCGGTATACAGCGATTTCTACTCGTTTCTCTCTCTCTCTCTCCTTCCTAATGGTCCCTCTCCGTTTTATTGTTAATCGAACGACCCCCGTCTTGATATGCGTGTTCACTATTACACTGAGAAGCTCTCGCGTGTGCTGCCGAACGTGCTGCGTTTATCTCTGTTCCCTCTCTGCTCTCTATCTTTCATCTCCCCCATCCCCTTCCCATACGCAGGGTAGCAAACCGGCTGTCTATAGGCTGGTTAACCTCCCTGCCGTTCTTTTCCTCCCCTTTTCCTTCCTTTTCCTTCTGAACGAACCAAAGCGCTACTAGCTACTGAAGAGAGCGAACGAAATGAAGATAGAAAGAGGAGGAATTCGCGAAAGGTGCAATCTTTGAACTCGTTAGTCCACGCGCTCCCGCGTTGCAAGTTTCATTGAGCGCGCCCGTACATAAATGTCATGTGTATGGGGGCTCGTTGTTTCTGAATAAAACTTGCACTTGCTAGTAGCTTCTTGTGTGTTTGCTTGACCGTACACAGGGCAAGGCGCTACTAGTAACTGAAAGTTTTATTATGAAACAAAGCCCTGTTAACCACTAGATTTATTCGTGTGAGCATGAGATGGAACAACCAACGAACGAATAGATCGTTCCCTCGATGTGAGTAGATGCACGGTTTGCATCTCTTTTGTGTGTGTGTGTGTGTGTGTGTGTGTGTGTGTGTGTGTGTGTGTGTGTGTGTGTGTGTGTGTGTGTGTGTGTGTGTGTGTGTGTGTGTGTGTGTGTGTGTGTGTGTGTGTGTGTGTGTGTGTGTGTGTGTGTGTGTGTGTGTGTGTGTGTGTGTGTGTGTGTGTGTGTGTGTGTGTGTGTGTGTGTGTGTGTGTGTGTGTGTGTGTGTGTGTGTGTGTGTGTGTGTGTGTGTGTGTGTGTGTGTGTGTGTGTGTGTGTGTGTGTGTGTGTGTGTGTGTGTGTGTGTGTGTGTGTGTGTGTGTGTGTGTGTGTGTGTGTGTGTGTGTGTGTGTGTGTGTGTGTGTGTGTGTGTGTGTGTGTGTGTGTGTGTGTGTGTGTGTGTGTGTGTGTGTGTCATGCATATGGGCGCGTTGTTTCTGAGTAAAACCTTTAGTTTCTAGTAGCTTCTTGTATCGTGTTCTTCATAAGTCTCGGTTGTATAGCGCTTTACAATCGTGAATGTATACAGCTACTTTCCCAAGGGGCAGTCATTACACCCAGACTAGGTTCAGTTTGCTATCCTACGCGTGGAAAAGGTAATAGGGGCCTGGTTAAGAGAGAGAAAACGGTCGGTACACACATTTCACAACTGATAATCAGTACACGCATTTCACGGCGCAGGGCATCGCAGGCGGTCGCTCAGTTCAGTTCCGCCGTGCAGGAATATAGCCGAGTTTTCGCATAGCTAATACGTTCTGCGATACTGTGCATGCATGAAGCGTGTTTTAAGAGCGGGGCTCCTTAAGCTCGCTGGATGTCCGTTGGGCACATTCGTTGTCGTAGCGTCCCGTGGGATCAAAGCAGGGGTGTTATGGTACATACAGCGTTCATCGCGAGGCATATAGGTTTAAAATAGACCGTAATCGTTCCGTGCATCTGTCTCTCCGTCTTTCCGTTCGTGCATCTGTACGTCCGTGCATCTGTCTGTCCGCCTGTCGTTTATACTAGTCGGTGACCTCAACGTAGAATATATGGGTCATAGTATACCTATAGCTTCGCTCCATCATCAGCATTCACTTCGTCAATTGGCTGCCGATTTTTCTTTTTTTATTTGAACAAGTGTTTTTCCAGACTGCAAACGTTTCGTGTTATATTGATAATTATTTACTTATTATACGTTGATTCCGATAGTGCCTATGTTATTATTACTGCTGTTTATGTTTACGTTTTTTGTTTTCCTACAAGTGTGAAACATCTGCGCGTGAATAATAGTAGAAAACTTTCCAGCTGATGAGGTGTGCAGTGTGCGGCGGCGAGGGAGGGGGGGGGGGCAGAAATCACATAGTTACAAAGCCGATCTACCGATGTAGTGATTAATTGATTGATACAGTATCAGATAAGCGAGTCTGCACTGTATTGCCCCGTGTTCTGAGCCAGTCGCGCGGTCTACTACCCGGAACACATAAAGACCGTCTGTTTCGCGTATCTTCTTCCCGGAAATGAGCAAACTTCTTGTGGTAAAATGGTGAAAACAGCAAATAGACCGAGTTTGTATCGCGGAAACCATCCTGGGACAAAGTCATGGGGGTGTATGTAACTTTGCGCGGGAGCGTTTTCTTTTTTATACGCGACTCTAGGCTTGAACCAATGATGTTGGGACAATGCCCGCATATCTATAGTTGTTAGTCCTGACAATCTGAAGTAGCTGACGCTGAGGTCTCGGCGCCCCAAGACTGCAATATCAACAGCATACGTTGTTTGGGGGGGGGGGGGGGGCGTTAACTTCAACGAACGTATACGGTGCGCCTTTTTCAATTATGGGCGATGTGGAGAAGGCTATCACTCCGGAGTGAAGGGGAGGGGGGGTGGGGTGTCGTGTACGAGGAACGCGCTAACGTATTCCGGTTAACGCAGGAGGAGGAAGCGATACACCGGCAGATGCTAATCTATACAAGCGGAAGTTCCGGACGCTGCTGGCGGCTTGTGTTATGAAAAATTCAGGGTGGATTTAACGGTTAATGCGATACGCGCGTTAGCGTTGCCATTTAATACCGGAAATTACCCTCATAGCCAAAACTAGCAAACTGTATACTGTTAGGAATTTGGCTCTGTCGCGATGGTAGCAGTGGCGAAGAGCGGCGGGCCGTTGAGCGGACTTCGATGAAGCCTTAGCCCGAAGGTGAAACAGGGAGGCAATCCGTTTGGAAAACAGCAACAAAAGTAGCGTTTACTGTAGCAGGTAGTCGTTTTACAGAGCCGGCCAGCACGACAACGTCGGCTGGGGCAAAACATCTCCTCTAACATGGGGACGGCTCGGCCTTAAATAGCGTCTTTGGTCCATTCTCTAAGACCAGTTCTCGGGCTCGGAGGGGGAGACGTAGCCATACCCGGAACTGCAAAGTGGTCCGGCGGAGGAAACGACGTTATCCCCGGACTGCACGGTTCTTCTGCACGGAAGGCGGCGCTGGGAGGGGGGGAGACAGTTCGTCGAAACAGGGCTCGATCCTGCGAGACGCGCTCCCGAACGAGGAACATGTCTGTGGCACAACAATACCCAAGAGCTGGCCATTAATTAGTAAATGTTTTGTGGCAGCTAACGAACAAGGACCAGCAATAATAATAATAATAATAATAATAATAATAATAATAAACCATGGTATGACTATGAGAGATGCCGTAGTGGAGAGCTCCACAAAATTAGACTACATGGTGTTCTTCAAGCAAGCAGAGAAAGTTATTTTCACTATATTCACGGCATGGCTGACTGCTTCCTTATCTCGGCCAGGTGCTTAGCCTCGCCACTTTTGTTGTGTAGCGCTTCATCATGAACTCTCCCTAGACTATAGACTTCAACCTTCTAGTTCTTTTTCTAAGCAAAGCTTGCACGTTTATTGTCGCTATAGGACTGCTGCAACGCAACACTGTGGGATATTGCGTACTGTTTTCATACGTATTCTATTAAATACAATGTTGAAAAAAAAAGGAGCAGAGGCGTGGTTGTGTGGTAGAACACATGCCTTCACCGAAAACGACCAGGGTTTGATCTCCACTCAAAGCCAGCAATTATTACTTTATTATTTTGTTTGCCTCTTTCTCAATTTTTAAGTCACGCAATGATGCTCGGTTTTTCGGTCACGCAAAGATGATTTTTTCGCACACAACCGCTGATGCGTACGCCGGAATTTCTGCCAAACGCGTGCTCTTTAAGACACTGCACCTCTACGCTATAAAAGCTGGGCTGTTATGAGACTCACCTCTGGGGTGTTTTTTTTTTTTTTTTTTTTTTGACGCGACGTACGCGTTTCACCGCGCTGCACGGAACTGCCGCGGCAGAGTGTAGGCTTTACAGCGAGAGCGACGTTTTTGTTTTACAGTTAAACGGGCACACCTAGGAGCCGGGGTGGCGATACGATCAGAACGCTTTCGGGCATCTTCCCCTCACTGGGGTCCCACGTAGTTTTCAAAGGTCCCTTACAAATCTTCCAAACTTCCCACTCCAATCCTCTTTCTTCACTGAAATCACCGCCTTTTTTTTTTCGAGTTCGGTCTTAAAGTTTCTTTTTGGACTCCTCATACCAAATTCATAGAACCGTTCTGAACGTCTTGCAGAGGCCACTTTTGGTCACTTGGTTGCCTTCGTGGTTCGGTTGTTTTCTCATTACTGCATTGCAATGTACCTTCAGATTTTTCTGGCATGGCAGCGCCATGAATAGAGCTCAGTACGTTGGTACATTAATATTAAGAAACTTAGAAACCCTTTCTCTACAAAGGAAACGGGGAGAAGGGAGAAGTAAAGCTTGGCGGTTACATGTGTGACGTACCATTTATTTATTTATTTATTTATTTATTTATTTATTTATTTATTTATTTATTTATTTATTTATTTATTTATTTCTCATTGTACAATGCTTCCTCAAACCTTTTTCTTCCAGATGAACTTTTTTTTTCTTTTCCCACCGAGAACAGCAGCTTCATCCACTTTCTTAGCGACGCTACACTGCACTTGCCGCAGGCAACAATGACGGTCGCGCATTCGTATACAGGCAACAACCAAATGTTGCAACGTGATATTGCAAGTGACGTCAATAAGATATCGGATTGCCATATGTATATCGGATTGCCACACGCACACACACACTCATTCCTGCCTAAAACTTGCAAGGATTGGAACCACCTCCCACAATCAGTTGCATCCACCACCTCGCCTTGCAGTTTTAAAACATCGCTCGATAACATACTTGGTGTTGGAAATGTAAACGTTTGATTTTCTTTTGTTGTTAGTTTTCTTGTATAATCTACTGGCTGTATAACATAGTTGCAGTTGATAATAGTTGCTTTCCAGTGTTTAATAATGTTCTAGTGTCTTGTCTATGTATTCTTTTCTTTAACATTGTTCGTCAGTGCCCGCTCCCCTCTGCAATGCTGTAAAGCCCTGAGGGTACAATAAAAAAATAAATAAATAAATATTATAGACAGCTGATCGCCGACAAGCTCGCAATTGAGGGAGCATTTATTATCGGAAACCGTCGCGATCAGATACGCACCTGGCGGGCGCGCCTTTGAGGGCCGCATATCTAGTCACTCCAGATAATCGTGACGTGTACGCCGCTGCCATCGCCGCGATTGATAATTGATCGATATGTGGGGTTTAACGTCCCAAAACCACCATATGATTACGAGAGACGCCGTAGTGGAGGGCTCCGGGAATTTCAACCACCTGGGGCACCTGGGGTTCTTTAACGTGCACCCAAATCTGAGCACACGGGCCTACAACATTTCCGCCTCCATCGGAAATGCAGCAGCCACAGCCGGGATTCGAACCCGCGACCTGCGGGTCAGCAGCCGAGTACCTTAGCCACTAGACCACCGCGGCGGGGTGCCGCGATTGATAGCAAGCCTACTGTGTTAATTGTGGATCATATGCATTTGTTATTATGTTGATCGGGCTTCTCCTGTTCACTCAATGTGAAAGTGTTAGTTTCTTTGTGATGCACAACTGTGCAAACGTGAATGTATTCTTGAACACTGATATGTCACGCATAATGATTGCTCTGTACATAGTGTACCTATACATTTTTTTCTAAACAGCAATTATCTCTAGAAGAATGACAAATAGTGTCCTCTATGTTCATGTCTGCTTATCTGTGTGTTCGATTCATTTGGCTGCGTATAATAGTTTCCGGTACGATGGTTATGACAGTAAACTAATACTTACATTTCGCAAAAACACGAACCGACCTCCATTCTGGTATTGGCTATTCCAGCGATGTACCGTACTGCGCCGGAGATTTTTCCCTTTTGAGACATGGAAGTTCCCTACTTCGGGAATTTTCCCCGGCATACGCTGACAAAATTCTCGGCAAATTTCCTTGCACACTAGTTGTGATAGTCGCACGCCCCTTCAAAACACACACGCACACACGCACACACACACACACACACGCGCACACACACACACACACGCGCACACGCACACACACACACGCAACACACACACGCAACACACACACGCACACACACGCACGCACACGCACACGCACGCACACACACATACGCACGCGCGCACACACACACACACGCACACACGCACACGCACACACGAATGCATGTGTGTGACGTGTTTGCGACTATTAAAATCATGACTATAGCGCCTATGCTCCTGCACAACAAAAGCTTGATTTTCTTAACTAATGTGCCGTAAGTGCATCGCAGGTATATAGTGGGCTTGGAGTCAACACCAGGAGTGAACTAGAAGACGCTTCAATAAAATATCAAACTAATATCGTGGGCACTGTATGCGTAAGATCAAATTGCAGAAGCCGGGAGCGCACTTTGACTGCAATGAATCGGTCCTAATCGGTGAATTTCATCGTTCCCGAAATTCCCTGCAATATCGCAAAGTTGCCCCTTTCTTTATTTTCGTCCTATACCCCTGTTATGACGGCTGAAAATTCCCCGGAGAAGGAAAATTCCCTGCTGGCAACATCACTGTCCAGGTTGGCTCATTATATATATCGCGGCTTTGCTCCGACGCTTTTTCACGATTGGTCGACACGAGCTGTGGACACAGCCCTATAGGAGCGCTGCAATTTTTTTTTCGGGCGTGTCTGCAAAGCCTATACGCGCGCATGATATAGACGGAAGGTATCCGGGCGTGCATGTGCACACGGGCTAGTTCATTCTTGTGCGTGCCGTAGTCGGTGATGTGCAGAAGGAAGAGGATGATTACGACGGCGGAGGAAAGGCGTCGTTTGTTTGAGTTTCGGGAGCTGCGCAAACAGTTTTTTTGCCGCCATTGCCGCTACTCGTCGTTGCTGCTGCTCGCGCTTTGCTGGAGCGTCCGCGACAGAGCGCCAGCTATCCCGGGCAAGCGAGCGTACCACATTATGCCGAAAGAAAAATACGTGTATGTGAATGCTATAAGATTTCGGGTGTTTGGGATACGCGCTCGTGTGTTTGCGAAACATCTACTAGTGTTTTGCACCTAGGTAGGCATGATCCAACGCTGTTCCCGGCTTCGATGCTGCAGACGCAATAGTGCTCCTTCGAAGCCGTATGAAGATAGCGTACACTACATTATGCCGAAAAAAAGACAGGAACAAACAGATGTACGATGCTATAAGTTATCGACTATCTGAGACGCTTGCCTCTGTTTGTGAGCCACCTCGTGTTGTTTGCGATTTGCATGTACGTACGTATCAATGAACAACCCGCTTTGGCGCTATAGTCAATATTGCTATATGACGCCTTCTCTGAAGCCGTGATGATCTAAGCGGCGTTCTTTCCAAGGTTCGAGCGTAAGGTATGGCAAAACGCGTGGCATACGAGGGACTTCCATGTTGACTCTCAGCGTTGTCGCCCGAGTGCTTGAGCAGCTTTTTGTTGAATCGCGCGTCTTCCGTGTTTGTGTTGAGTGTGCTGGCATGCGCAATGCGTGAGTCTGCAGGTATGTATGTCTCTGTCACTCTCCTCTCTCTCTCTCTCTCTCTCTCTCTATATATATATATATATATATATATATATATATATATATATATATATATATATATATATATATATATATATATATATATATATATATATATAACGACGCTATGGGCGTCCTACAATTAGTATGGTGCAGTTTGCTTCATGGAGTTTCGCGATTCGCTGCCACTGCCGCACCACTTGGCTAACCTCCCTTCGCTGTTTCGAGACAGAAGCAATATACAGCGCGAGAACGCAGAAGCGAAATTCAAATAGAAAAAAAAACATATCAAACAAGCCACTGGCGGGTCATGGCGGCAGCGAAGTGATGGAAGAGCACCCCGAAGCATGAATCGAAAACACGCGCGCGGTGTTTTCGATTCTTGTTAGGAGGAACAGGTGTTCGGAGGCGTTGCAGCATGCGAAAACCCGAGAAAAAAGAGACTAAGTGCATGTGTTTGTGTGTGTTTGTGTGTGTTTGCGAGTGCATGCATGACAGCAGACCAAGCGAGTGATTGAAAATAAGTAAGACAGATATTGAGGGAAAGCAGTTGGAAAGTGATAGAGTGGGAGCAAGACAGAACAATATAGCTGGATAGATGAAAACACAGTATAGGAGAGGCAAGGAGGTCAACTAGAGTGAGAGAGCGGCTTGCTACCCTCACCTGGGCACGCGATGAGAGCGAAACGAAAGGCCAGGAGATAAGTTCACCCGCCAACTCTCCAATTTATTCTGTCCACTGAATTTTCGGCCTCCCCCCTGGCGCGTTGGCGTTCACTCGGAATTTAATGTGTTACTTTTAAATACCAGCGGTTGTCTTGCCTACCCGCAACATCCCCTGCACATGTCCATTTCTTCTTCTTAATTTCGACAAAGATGTCCTTACCCCTGTCTGCTCCCTGACCTACTGTGCGCTATTTTTGCCTCCTATGGGCACACGTTAAGGTTAAACTGAGGACGACGCAGCGCACTATGGAAAAGAAAATGAAGGGAGTGATAGAGTGAACGAAAGAGAGGGTAAAATGGCGTTGAAGCGAGGGCGAGAAAAAGCCAGACGACATCGACAGTGCAAAAGAGCATGTACCGTATTTACTAGACTGTAAGGCGAGCAGCATTGTAACGCGAAGGGGATTATGCATTGCGTCTAAGAATAAAACAAAATTTCGGTATTCGATTGTAACGCGAGGGTTGACGTGAGGTAGTAAAAACCTGGCGGGAAGAACTCATGTGACATTCGAGTAAATGTGCTAACAAAAATAGTGTGGCAGAAGATGAATTATCAGAAAAAAATTTACAGCGAGAGACACACAGCGAAAAAAAAAAAGAGAAACGATTCGTGCAGAACGCTGAGAAATGGAGAGAGATCAAATAATCCATACAAGGGGGGAATCTATTTGCCGCATAATTAACTCGGCTGTGGGAAATAATGAAATGAACAAAAAGAGCAGGGGGGAGGGGGGGGGCAAGCGATTCGACATAACGTACTACATTACCTCGTCATAACACCATTAGGACGGGTACCGCGAATAATTGCGATGAAAAGAAGCGCGCCAGAGCGAACAGAACAGGACGCCGGTCGCGCGTGTGTTTACGGGTGTATGCACCGGTGCAATGCGGAAAAGCGCTCAGAGACAGATTAAAGGGGCAAGAGAACGGCTGTAACCAGGTGGAGAAGCAACGCGCGGTATTTCGGGAAAGGGGGGAGGGGGAGGAGGAAACAGCAGTGGCCAAAATTATAACGGCGCCATGCTGATTGATTACGCCGGCGCGCACGCGATTTTGGCTGTCGATTGCGTGATTAATGGACGTAATACCACATCCACTCCTCCTCCCTCTTTCCACCTTCCTATTTTTGTCGATACGGTGCTGGGAGGTGTGTCTTTTTTTTGTTTTTTTTCCCCCACCCCGCCGGCCACCTCCTCCTAGAGATTTCGTCGATACGATGCTTCAGGAGTATTTCGGATTGTTACGTCGTCTGTTGTTTGCTCGCTGTGGTATACAGTACGAGCGGTTATGCAGGGGCGCATCGATTACACTGTTCGATTGCTCACACTGGGTTCAGCCGGAAACGATCGTTCTTCGCTGGCACCGCTTTTTTGTTAGAAGCGACCCGACCGTGCGGTTGTAGAGGGTGAACCAAATCAGTGCGTTCTGTTGTTAGGGGCGTCGCGCGCGCTGTGAAAACGGTGTGCCGGTGTTGCCGACGCCGCCGTATAGAGGTAACGGTGACGCTGTTCAATATACAAGTTCGAGCATGTGTATAAAGCCACGAACCGATTGATTGCGAGCTTCCTTTCTTCAACCGGCACCGTTCACCTGTTTCACTGTGCGGTTACGTGCAAGGCGGACGCCGTTTGCGAATTTCACCGCGCGAATACGCGCGAAGAACACTAGTTCGATCCGTTTACACGAACAGAACGGTCTGACGTGCCATGCATGGCGGTGACCTTTAGGGACATAAACATTACCGCCGATACGAAGGCACGATCAACAGCGACACCGTATGTACAACGAATTGATTTTTTTTTTCTTTCTTACCTATACATACCCAGCTGAAGTCGGTCGTTCAAATGTATAATTTAGCAAAGCTATCACACAGCGTTTGGTGGCTTCGTGCCACAAACGGGTCGTTGTCCGATTTCCATTTCGTGGCGAAGCTTAATTACGTTCGACACATTTTGATACGTTCCCTTCCGCCGTAAAGCGCTCCTCACCATGTTGTGTATGACGTTAACTGTTCTCCCGTCACTGATACAATATTAGATGTGAGCACTGTATATTTCTTATGTCGCGAAAGAAAGTGTAAACACAAGGCCTCGTTTCCGTTATTAGGCACAATATTAATGAAAATACTTGAGAAGGCATTACTGAAGAAATTCAGAAACCCTGGCATCTTTGCCTGTTCTTATGAACATTTTTTATGCTAGTTTTTTTGTCGATTCCCCAATACCTGCAGAGCGCTTATTGCGCTTAAGTTTTCCTCTTTCGTTTTTTTTTCTGCCTGTTCTGACTGGTGTAGTGCACTAAAGTGCCCTAAAACATAGTATTTATTTATTTATTTATTTATTTATTTATTTATTTATTTATTTATTTATTTATTTATTTATTTATTTATTTATTTATTTATTTGCTGCTCATATAACGAGAGGTTGCTCAACTAGGAAATGTTATCGCTGACGGCACACTTTCCACACCCACCATGGTCCTCTATATCATTCACGGTGCGCAACTGCTGACACGAACGAAGGTAGCGGGATCGAATCCCAGCCACGGTGACCGCACTTTCGGTGGAGGCGAAAATGCTAGAGGCCAGCGCGCTTTGATTTAGACGCGCGTTCGAGAAGCGCAGCTGTTCGGATTGTGCGGCACCCTTTCCTAGCTGTGAAGTCCTTTAAAGTCATACAATGGTTTGGGGATGCTAAACCCTAACAATTATTACTACTTTATTCGTTAACCCATTCTCCAACTCACTCTACACTGCACAACATGAAAAAAATCACAGCACATCCACGAAGTGATTGATGATGAGTGGGGCGAAGCGTCCATCAGACCGTCCGTGCTTCTGTCCGTCCGTTCGTTCTTGCTTCCGTCCGTCCGCGCTACCATCCGTGCGTCCATCCATTCGTCCGTCCGCCTGTCCATACGTCCGTCCGTGAGTCCGCCCATCCATCTATCTGTCTGTCTGTTCGTGCGTCCATCCGTCCATACATCCGCGCGTCTATCCATCCATCCGTCCATCCGTGCGTCCATCTAGTGAACACCCCAATCTCCCATCTCGCATCCTCTGTGGCACATACCTGCTCTAAAACGGGTATGTGCCACCGGTGGCTGCGTAATACTACATACATACAAGGGATGGACAGACCCACGCCTAAAGGAGCTTCGCCCGTAAGAAAAAAAAAAAACACCAACCTCTAGAGCGTGCCAAATACTAGATGTAATTTCAACGAATAATACATGCAGCACACCTCGTTTTAGTAATTGCGTGCAGTGCACTGAACGCTGTGGGTTGCGTCAGTAAAGCGGAAAATAAAAAGAAGTCCCACCCACTTTCAGCGATTTCACGATGATTGGTAGGGGCGTCGTCATCATTTCCCTCCTCCCGACATCGACTGAAGGAGGAAACTTCAAGCAAAACTAAAGTTGAAGCAAAAAAAAAGGAACAATAAACTACCTTAATGCTCCATTTAGTTGTACTTGTGGCGCTATCTCACAGCGTGCAATGGTTTATTTATCTTTTTTTTTCATTTACAATAATTGACATGTAATTCTACTTTTTAATAAATTTGACATTTACTTGACCAATTCACTATTTCTCCCTTCTTGTCACTAACTTCAAATTCCTCTTTGATCCAACTATTTACGGTTTTATCCACCTATCCGCTCATATTTAACTTTAGTCAGTGGTGTACGCCACACGAGATTGGTCTTTCGATGGTGGATCCCAATATGTAGTAAACCTCCCAGCCTTCCTCTTATCTCACTCTCTCTATTGATGGTTGTCATCATGCCTTACTCTGACGGCGCTAACCCACAAAGGGAAATGAGCTAAAAACTGGATGCCAGGACCTTTAACGTAAAGACCTCGGAAGCGAAAAACACAAGAAACACTGTAAATTGAGCTTAGAAATAAAAAAATATAGCTACAAAATAAAAACGCTAAACGAGCGAACGGTCACAATATCAGATGAGATTTATGACGGATAAGATGACGGGTTCGGGACCACAGATATGAGTAAACAAACATACACTGAACATGGTACTCTTATTGGCTAATTATGTAATCCGGTACAGCAGAGGAGACATCCCAGTAACTATAACCGAATGCAATTATGCCAATTATTGAGACTACAGCAATATTTATATATAATCCTTATTTTTAAAGTGGAGCAGCTTCTCTTTTGGCAACATCTGTTTCCACGCTGCCGCCCACGCCAGGGTTTTGTTGTTGTTGTTGTTGTCGTCGTCATCGTTGTTGTTGTTGTTGTTGTTGTTGTTGTTGTTGTTGTTGTTGTTGTTGTTGTTGTTGTTGTTGTTGTTGTTGTTGTTGTTGTTGTTGTTGTTGTCATAACTTTTGCTCTTCATGATCGATATCAATGTTTCTCCTTGGTAACGAAGGAGACTGCTCACGGGTGGAACAGCACACAATGAATGAGGCTTTCTTCAACACTTCAACAAGAAAACGCAATAGAAGTTCGCGTTTACGATCGACTCACGCAATAATCTGACCTGGCTCTACAGCCTTCGAAGAGCTGCGAAGACATTGTATACATGCACTCCGTGCAGTATAAGGAGCCGAACGCGAAAATAATAGCTTCGACGAAGGCCTGGATTTATGATCGACATTTCCTGGTCCTTGAGTAACAAGAAACGACGTTGCGAACGACCTCGTAAAATCGAAACCGACACGCGTCCTTTATATAAAAAAACAACACAACAGCAAAACAAAACTACGTGCTTAGCGTCCGAAGCGACGCTCGGCCGCGAGTTTCGCCGTGAGATAACGGGGTCAAAGCGTTCTGCCGCAAAGACTTCGCAATCGAGCAGCGCGACATCTTTGACGCAAGCGCACGCTCTCCATGAAGACAGGATAACACCCTTAGAGGTGTTCTTTATTCGTGGACAACACTCTTTCAAGTGTCAGCTTCATTCGCGTACACTCTAAAAAAGGAGCGAGTAAAAAGGGTGTCTTTGTGTCCCACAACAATAATTGTCATCTATATTGCGTTCCATCCTCGCGCTATCGCCCCGCGCCTGGTACATTCCGGTCACGATCGACATGCCCGTTATCAGGGTGACATTGCATTCTCGATAGGAAAGTGGCCAGTGCCAAGTTTTCAAGAAAGGAAGCGCACGCAAGCCTGATGACGATTATTGTTGGGGAACAAAAATACACCCTTTTTACTCGATATTTTTTAGAGTGTACAAATAAACGAAAGAAGAGGGATTTCGCAAGAGGGATCACGTGATTCGTCAGGCCAGAAGGCAGAAGAAAAGAGCGTTCCACACTAGCCATCATGGCTCCTGGCGGCGCTGGCTGACACTCCAACGTGTAAGTGCATATATATGCCACGTAATGTGGACGAGAGAATGACCGCCACTGTAGCTCAGTCAATAGAGCATCGGACGCGTTATTCAAAGTTCGAGGGTTCGGCTCCTGCAGGTCAGAGGCAAAGAACATTATTAGTATCTGGAGGCGGCGCTCAACCTCCCTTAGGGGGCAACACCGGTGGGCCGCTCCCACGACGGGACGGGGAGGTTAAACTCCACGGCCATGTCGTGGACTCTCTCGATGGCCCTAATCTGGTCTCCTTCAGGAGACAGGTCCAGTCCACCTCTGTAGAGGGAGACTCGCTGCTCTTGCGCAACCACAGCATGTGTTGGAGAGTGCATTTGGGATGACCACAGCGCGGGTACCCCGGATCTATGTCATCCATGCATTTAGAGCATTTAGGAGGCGATGCCTCCGCCTGTAAGAGTCGTAGAGTGATGGACTGAGGTGACTTGTTAAGTGCGTGTGCGGGAGTGGGTATTTCCGCCGCTCCAATTGGTAGTGTTTGAAAATCTCATTAAAAGTTAGCAACGGGCCTCTGAAGTAACAAGTGACGTCCTCAGCCTTCGAGTGGTTCTCCCCGGCGCGGAACGTGAGACCTCGCGCCCGGGACTGAGCCAATTCGTTGGCATTAAGGATGGTTCCGTGTACGTGTAGGCCAACGTGTGCCGGGTACCAAATTCTGTGTTTTTTGCCTGGCCAATTGGCAGCAGTGAGAACGCGCGCGGCTTTCCAACAAACTGAGCCCGTCATGAAGGCCCGTGCGGCTGCGCGCGAATCCGTGTAAATGGCAGTGCGATCGGTGGCAGCGAGAGCTAGTGCCACAGCGACCTGCTCGGCGCGATCAGCGTTTGAATTTAATAAAGTCATAGACGACAAGCGTTCGCCTTTGAGTGTTGTAACCACCGAGACATAGTGGTCCGTAGAGCCGTACTGCGCTGCGTCTACGAAGGCCACGTTATCCTCCATAGCGGCTGCGGTACTGAGGAGGGCTCGCGCCGTGCCTGACGTCTCACAACGTTATGTGTGGAATGCATGTTACGGGGTATCGGGGATACTGTTAATTTTGCGCGCAGGTCTTCGGGGAGCTGCCGCGGACATTCTTGGGATACGGGAGATTTGAGCCGGGGGTGGGCTAGTAACCATCACCCTGCTGCAGTGGAAGACAGCCTTACAATTTGATGCCCCTGACACACGGGCACCCTGAAGTCCTTTAGACAAGGGGACATCTTTCGGAAAGGCGTTCGGGCACAGTGACACACGACAAAGGAGTAACTCCTTTCCGGCAAAGATCCTTTTCGCAAAAGCAGATCCCGCATCTACTTCTCTTGCAGGAAGGGAGTACTCTCGCATACAGTGTGCATAATTTATCAATGGAAGAAAACGTGTCGCAACACTGCGGTGCCCTGTCAGTATTTTTTGCGCTGAGAAAATGTTTTCAATTTCAGCAACAGTGCGATTTGTTCAAAAGTGAAGGCCTATAGTCTGTCCATACTCTCAAACGCCTGCATTACGTCACTAGCGCGATCATGTTAGGGTTGGCAGCGGCAGTTGCTGTGTCGGGCTCACTCGAAAACAGTGCTTAAAGTGGCCGTCGCCTAATAACGGCAATGTGTCTTCGAACCAGGGTTCGTTGCGCACATTGGCCCAACTTTCGCGGTTGATGGCTCGGGGGGACAGTGCGGAAGCAGTCAAAATGAAGCTGTTTATGACGAGTCTATGTTTGAGGCTCATCACTCTTGCCTTCGCAGCGTTTAGCTCATCTTCGATGGAGCCGAGGGCGACAAGAGTCAGGCCCACCTAAACTGTTGCTTTATCGCTGTCTCTGCGCTGAGACATCGCAGGACCACGATGAAACGCGGCACGCCGTCACTGACCTAGCTGGACGCAGCCATGTAAAAAGCACTACAAAAAACAAAAACAGCAAAACACCGACTGTTCATAGTTGCCAGACGAACTTAAGTTGCTGCTAAAAACGCAAAAAACGAAAGAAAATTACAGTTATGCGTATTATAAGCTACCAGACAATAAAAAAAAACGGTTTTAAGCTCCGGCGTCGCTGAATGTGATGTACATGCGCAGATTCTTTTTAATATTGCCAATCTTGCTGCTTCCACAAACAGCGCCATTTTTTCTTCAGCGTTCTTCTGAGGCACCGCCTAAAGCAGTAGTCCGGTGCCGTGTGTCATCAGCGCAACTCCTTTCTTCAAATGGTCCCCTTAGGCGACAAAAGGGGTTTACTTCAAAGTACTTTACTTTTTCCCGTGTGTCACGGGTATGAGACACTTTCTGAGCTTCTACAATTTCGTTGAATGTATAATGAAGGCCCAGCTCGTTGAACGTGGCCGTGCGAGTGCTGCCCGGTAACTCATTGATTGATAGATATGTGGGGTTTAACGTCCCACAGTCACCATATGATTATGAAAGACGACGTAGTAGAGAGCTCCGGAAATTTCGACCACCTGGGGTTCTTTAACGTGCACCCGAATCTGAGAACACGGGCCTACAACATTTCCACCTCCATCGGAAATGTATCCACCACAGCAGGGATTCGATCCCGCGACCTGAGGGTCAGCAGCCGAGTACCTTAGCCACCAGACCACCGCGGCGGGGCGCTGCCCGGTAACTCGAGCACCTGTTCAACGGACCGGCGGATGATCACGTCGAGACGGCGTATGTCTCCTTTTTGCCACAGGAGGGCGGGAGCCACATAGTTGATGTGGCTCATAAGGAAAGCGTGGAACAGTCTGCGGAGATTGTCCTCAGATAGTTCCCCGCGCCTGTTAGCTACTCTGTTAATTAATTAAGCCATTGCTTCAGTGCCAAGTTTTCTTTTCGCCCACATTGCTTCCTTCAGATCTACAGTTGTTTAATTATTTATGTATTTAGTTGTTTATTTCTTTATAAAATACTACAGACAAAAAATACAAGCAGGATGAGCTAAATACGCAATAAATAACAGAAAACAAGGTTCCAAAGTGTTGTTACATAATTTTTGAGGTCGTAAACGGAGGGTACCGACTTTAAAAAAGGAGAAATTGAACTACTTGGTCATAATACAATTCTATGGCAGCAATAAAAGAACAACAGCATTTGCACAAATGGTCAAGGGCGTCAGGGGAATGCTTCCGTTGGTTTATTCAAATCGGCTGTAGTTTGTGGGGGGAAAAGGAACGGCATCATAATGTGGAATTACATCATATTTACTACAAATACTACCCCATGTACCTTCTTTGGTTTTATTGCCTGTTGGTTTCAATTATTTTTGTTATCATATTGTCATATTGTTGCAAACAAGAAGAGACGCGGCCGAACAAAGCCATGCATTCTCCTCAGCCATGCATTTGTGCATGCATGTCGGGGAATAAACGCTCATATACTGTGACTCAAAGTCGGGAGCTGCTACCTAGTGATTGGAGTTTTTTTTTTTTGTTTTTTAGCGCATATGCGGCATTCCGGAAGACCAAAATGGGTTTTCCAAAATACCAATATGCGGGACAATGGTATCTACAACTTGTTATACTTCGCGCAAGCCCAATTGTAGACCCGTTTCTTAGTTTACGCATTGGCAAGCGATGGGCGAAAAAGATTAAGGAGGCAACTCATTCGGAATTGCGCCGCTGCAGGAAATTCATACACCACCGAAGAAAGTGCACCTGATTTACGCAATACTGAAATCTGTGCTTGCGTGGTTCGTTTCAACCCCTCCAGGAGGCACCACCTTGCTTGTGCACCCACGTTTACGGCTATAGGCGGTGACGCCGTATAGCCCTAACGTAACAAGTTTGCGGACAAGCTATAATTATCCTGTATACTGTCTCAACACCTTCCAATGCTTACCTGCCTTATTGCTCGATAGATTATCAAAATATCACCTAAACACCGCAGATTCACAGCGCAACAAAATACCTGCGTCCAAGGGAAGTGTGCATCGAAATTGTATACGATATAAAATGGAAGTTTATTGAATCTACGCCAATGCAAATGGTAGCGATGTTATCCCTCGTATCTAAGTTTCGTATACATTCGATGTCATGTACATGAATATAGTACATGCTGATCTGAAGGTCGTGAGTTCGATCCAGGCAGCGACGAATGACGCGAACGAGGTCCATGTACTGTGTGATATCAGTGCACGTTAAATAACACCGGATAGTGGAAACTGATAAGTTATCTACTACGGCGTCGCTCACGATCATATCGTGCCTTTGAGACGTTAGACCCTAAATATTATCATGGGCAAAGTACGTGGTCGTTATCGCCTTTCTCACCACTGACGTTAGCCTGCTTACGTCCAAAGCAGTAACCGTGCAACTTGTACACCCAAAAGATTGAAGGAAAGTAAATTTAAGGGCGTTTTTCTTTTCTTAGCCCCATAATAATTAAAGAAAACTAACACACACCGGTCCCTACCGGAGGCAAGCTGCCTTTTAGTCCAATTTTATATCTCCACATTTGCATTAAAAATACTTCTAATGACGTCCCCAATACCTGCATGTTGGTCCTCATTGATATTAAATATGTCTGACACCTAAAAGAAGACAGACACGAAGCGCACACTTGCCCCGCCACGGTGGTCTAGTGGCCAAGGTGCTCGGCTGCTGACCCGCAGGTCGCGGGATGAAATCTCGGCTGCGGCTGCTGCATTTCCGATGCAGGCGGAAATGTTGTAGGCCCGTGTGCTCAGATTTGGGTGCACGTTAAAGAACCCCGGGTGGTAGAAATTTCCGGAGCCCTCCACTACGGCGTCTCTCATAATCATATGGTGGTTTTGGGACGTTAAACCCCCACAAATCAATCAAATCAACGAAGCGCATACTTGCGCATAAGCAGAGCCCCCTGCCTATAGGCGCAAGTTCATTTCTGTCAGCTTTACGCGTGTGATAATTTGCGCAGTTCCTGACTTTGTCTTAAGATGCACACACTCGCCCAAAAAGAAGGTCTTCTAAGCGACTAACGTCCAGTGCGGGGCGATGGTCCCTTTAGACGTACGCCAACTATCCATCATCACACTGCCACGGGCGTTTCTTTTTTAGTGGCGAAGCTCCTTAAGGCGTGGGCTGTGCGTCCCCTGTATGTAGCCACCTCTCGTTTAGTTCTTGCAGTGTTCACTAGGTGGCGGTACTTGTAGCTGATGATGAAAAGATGCAAGATGTTATAAACAAGACGGCGGTACTTGTAGTTGATGATGAAAGATGCGAGACGTTATAAAATGGGAATGATTTCACATATGGCGCGTGTCATTGGTGGAAGGCAATCGTTCTATTTAGCGCAGCGACGTACGCTAGGGGGATCGTTGTAATAAAATCGAGTCGGCAAAACGTACGGAGGATTCATGGTTTACCAGGTTTACCTCCGGAGCTTGATGATGAGCCATGATGATGAGCCCCCCCCCCCTCATCATCATTCACTTCGTGAATATGGCGGCACTTTTTTTTATTTTCGCGTTTCTTTCATTCGGTTTTCGTCCACAAAGCCTGTCAGGAATGCTCAGCGCAAACTGCGACTCATTGTTCGAGAAGGTCCGCGATCATTGTAGATCGCTCTGATAAGACTGCGCGCAAGGCGCGAGCGCTCGAGATTAGTCAGAGCTTGCGCGACGACCACGGTGATAAGGCTGGAATATTCGACGGCACATGTATAAATGCCGACGCGCTTCGCCGCTTGTGAATTGATCGACGGCCGACGCTCCGTTCACCACTTTCAGTGCCAGTGAGTATTGCTGTAATCTGACTTTCCGTTCAACAGCCACAAGTTCGGCCTAATAAAGAGTCTCACCTTGGACCTGCAGTCTTCTCCCTTCGTCCACGTCACGACCCCGTGACAATATATTGCAGCAAACTTCATAATCCTATCATCCCCTTCTTCTTCCTTCCCTCTCCTACAGTTTCGGGCTTTGGTCCACTGCTCTTCTTCTTAAGCAAAGAATCGGATGCAGAGACACAGACACCTCCACGTTTGCACTTTCGGCAAAAAATGTGGCAGCAAGAGTAAAAACAGTCACGCACCACGCGTGCACTCTCGGTTATGGCGACACGTTCGCCACTTTCCTCGAGGCGTTCTTATGCCTCGTTCACATCCCGCTCTGTCCCGAATCTCGCCGCAACACCTGCGTCGTGTATCCCCATGTTTTCCTCCAAACGCCGATCCCCAAACTCCCTCGCCAAATCGCTTCCCTACATCGCTTTCTGGCGGCATTTCTCGGCCCGATGCCTGGTCAACCACGAACCGCGCGCAGGCACGGCCGACATCTGCTTTGTTTGCGTTTGCCTTTCGCTGTTTGTCTTGTTTCTTTACCTTTTTTTTTTTGCTGCCTCGCTTGTGTTACCAGTCTTGACGGCGTCCTTCTCAGCCATCCCTCTCCCTATATATCGCACGCTCATCCCTATAAATTTCCCCCCGTCCGCTGGCTTGACCCTCTATGCCGGCTGTGGTCGGTCGACACTTCTCTTCCATCACGAATAGTGTATCCCGCATTTACCGCTGTACAGCTCCAGTAAAAAACCGCTGAACAGCGGCGTGTTGTGTTATTATTACTAAGTCTATTATCGCTAATATCATAACCCTGCCCATAATGAACAATGGGAGCCGAAAGTCTTGCGATCTCTCTTCTGTAATGAAAACTATAAAAAATACTCATGAAATCGATTGATAGATAGATTAATTGATCGACTGATTGATTGATTGATTGATTGATTGATTGATTGATTGATTGATTGATTGATTCTTGTTCTGCGGTATTTATCACAGCGAGCCAAGCACAGCCAGTCAAAGTCGAACAGGCGGAAATGTCAGTCTAGCTAGCAGGTTTCAAGCTCGGCCACAAAAAGACAGACGGATTCTTATGCATTCACCTAAGACGACTCAAAGACGAAAGACTTCATTTTTACGCAGCCTCCAGGATCAGAGGCATTGTAATCCGTGTGCGCAACCCGTGGCTGTGCAGTGCCTCCCTCATCGACGCACCTTCAAGGAAGTGACGACGTCATAAGAAAGATAACGTCACGTGACGGCTCGTTGTTTGACGTCATCGTGACATCGTCACAATGATGACGTTATTCTGCATCACTCTACGGTGGGCGTTTGATGAGGCACCCCCAAGATTCTCGTTTTAAAGTTGACGGTTACATTTGGATTCTTGATTGAGGTGACACTTGCGGGTAGTAAGAGAGACAGCACGGTAATGCCTTCCCCGGCGATGCGCAACCGTCGTCAAGGAGGTCGGGAATTCTCGAACATCCCTGTCGTATCCGCGCGGGCAGACGCCGCTGCGGTCCGGCCCGCTTGACCCACTTCCTTCTGTATTCACCCTAGCCCTAACCGTAACACATTCTCTCTTCCTTCATACGCGCAATGGGCATCCCTAAATGGTCCCGCCATTCGCGCACCGTTTCCTGGTACCCACAAAACAAGCAACAAAACTTTACTTTCCACACTTACGTGCAAAAGCATCGCCCTTACCATAAAAAACACTTTTCCCCCGTTTCCCCAAACCGACCAAGAATTACGGAGGCGGCCCCATCTTGTCGCCAGCCTCTTTAGCACTTTCGCATTGCCTCCTTCGACGATTTCCGCTTACCGAGAAAAACAAAAAACACCGGCGAGAACAGCCCAAATAGAACGCGAAGAAACACAAACGAGAACCTTCCCCCCTCCCACGCAATCACACGCACCCTGTCACACTCCCCTTTCCACATCCCGCAACATTACAGCGAAGTGCGATGGCCTGCTTTTTTTTCTTCTTTCTAGACCCTTGCTTCCCTCTACTACATGCATCCCCATTCTCCGATCGGGAAGCGTATGTGCGTGCCGCTTGTGATGTGGTAGGCAAAGCAACGCTTGCAGCACTGCAACGTATGCACCACTTTCGACGTTTCATTTATTTTTTTTTTCGTTTCACCTTACTTTCCTCTTTTTTTTCTGCTTCGCCCACTGCTTTCCCATTTGGGATCGAGCGACTGTGCTTGCCGTATACCGCCGCCACTTTTACCACTCTCGGGAGCAACGACACGAACATGCACGACGGGAAAGACGGGAGACGTAGCGAGCGCGCCGCAGTACAGGCACCAAACAGCAACAACAAACAACGACGTAAAAAAATCCCGCGCCACAAACCAACAGACACAGCAAGCAGGAGCGACCATGAAAGAACTTCCGCAATTTCGTCAGAAGGCGTGGACGCGAAAGCGAGCGTTATATGGCAACTATAAAGATAAGGGGAGAAAACAGAGGGGAAATCGGGAGCGGTATCTCCCTGAAGCGGGAAGCAGAATTAGGCAACGGCAGAAAAAAGACAAAGAAAGAAAAGCGAGCATGCATATTCCGAATTGCTGCACTACATACAAGGACTTATCTAGGAATCGCTTCTTCCCTAAAGTGTGTATTAACCGAAACTCGCGAAGGAGACGCGTCAACGAAAGTGTATCTGTGTGCCTGCGGAGATGCGTTACCAAACGCGCGAGCTGGTGTCAGCTGTGCGGGAAAGCAAAAATAACGTCATGACGTTTTTCTATTTTTATTCTGTCTATGCCCTTACAAAACCTCCTCTCTCTATTTTCCCTGTATCTCTTTCTTTCCTTTTTTTTCTCGGTCACCTCCTTGCGCCAAATATCGCGGTCGTCGCCTTACATATTTTCCACTAGCTTCGCCGACTTCTTCCCTATATCGACGTCTTTTTCTTTCATCTTTTCAAACTTTTCATGAAAAAAACTAGCAAGTGCTAGGCGTTTAAGTGGTTTTAGCTACAACGTGTCCATGCATACCACGATTCAATCCGTTTCAAGTTGTTTCCTCCCTACCACCACCCCTCCTTTTTTTTCCTGAGCACGGCGGACCGGTGCAAACCGTTTTCTTCTTCCCTAAATTCCACCGACTCTACTTTCTACCGGCGCCCTCTTGATTCCCCACATTTGCACCACGAGATAACGGTAGCAGGAGAGCAATTGTCGTGTGTCTTCGGGACACCGAGATTACATTCCTTAACAGCTCCTTGGCACTCCCATTTCCCCCGTTTTCCCTAATAAAATCCACACAACCTCTTTTCACCCGTTTTACTACTCGAATCTCGCATTTCTTTTCCCATATAACCAAAAGAACACCACTGCAAAAGGCACGAAAGGAAAAAAGGGGGAAAGGAGAACGCATTCTCTATACCCTACGAGCGTGGAGCCGACGCTATCACCACTTCTCGTACGAGCCGTGCAAGCAAGCAATCGTACCTTCCCCAACTTCGGCGTCGTTCCTCTCCCTTTCCACCTACAGTGACTCCCCGTGTTCCCTTGCTTCCTTTGATTCTTCCCAACGCTTCCCTACAAGCTCGACGCCGAAAGCACCGAGGGCCACATTCCAAGGAACGAGAGTGCCGTCGTTGCAGCGAGCGAGAGATGGCTGAAATTGTTTCGCGAAGCTATTGTAACGTCTTCAATTCGCGTACAACTGCGACTGTATGTTGCGGACCGTTTCGGCAATGGCCATCAGGTCTTTGCCGTTTCGCTATCTACTACTGGTTTGCGTGAGCGCTTTCGAATGTCGTGGTTCCATCGGTGCGCGAGCATGAAACGCACCATCGACGCCCGTTTCTGTTCTCTTTCTTATGAACCCCTTTCCCCAGCGCAGGAACGTCAACAATGGCGTTTTTCAGGTTAGCGACCCTGCCTTCTCTCTCTCTCCCACCTTCCTTCTTTTGGCCAGTAGCCTAGCAACGACCTAGAAGCAACGCAGAAACAACTAACATCATTTAGCTAAAGCCTGGAAGCAACATGGAAGCAACAAGATCAGTCTTCAGAATCGCCCGCTTTCAATTTTTCAAGGCTTCAGCGGCTTAGTCGAGCTTCACCATTTTTTAAAGGCATTTTTATGAGCCTCCGGAAAAGAGGAAGTGATCAACCGGAAGTGCTCGAAAAAGAAACCAAGTGCGTCACGCGTTGCTCGCGACTCTAAAAACAACTTCCGGAAACAATGGTCACACACGCGCGCTCTCCAACCGCAATCGACCATCACTCGATTTCGGCACGAACGACTAAAGACGAAAAAAAAACGAGAGAGAGGCGCATTAACACAAAACAAACCTACAACGAAACGCCCGCCCACCTTTTTTTTCCCTTCTCATTCCCTAAAACGAGCCTCACGCCCTTTTCCACGGAAACCGTCGTTCGTTCCGAGAACAAGCGGCGCGGCAAGCCCCCCGAGGACAAACGGACGTTCTTTCTGACATTGGTTTGCTTCTTACGTTCGTGTTTCTTTTTTTCTGTATTTTTTATTAATCATATATTTTACGGGACAATAGCGAACGGCGGTTTCCAACGGCCGCAACGCTATGGGAATGCTACGTACACGGTTTGTATGGAGCGTTCGATCCCGCGATATGGGCTCGGCCGTTTCCTGCGAAACGCGAACCGAGCAGGCGATTCTCCGTACACGCGGGCCCTGTCGTAAACGGAGACGCCGGACACGACATGAGCAGCAACGTAGTGAACGAGAAGAAAAAAAAGAAACTGTAACACCCAGCTCTGCAGCCTATACTGCACTCTCCTTAATATTTAGGGAACCGCACTTTATCATGACGGTCAGCTCTGCAGTGTATACTGCACACTCCTTAATATTTAAGGGACCGCACTTTATCATAACGGTCAGCTCTGATCTATACTGCACTCTCCTTAATATTTGAGGGACCACACTTCATCATGACAGTCAGCTCTGCAGTGTATACTGCACCCTCCTTAATATTTAAGGGACCGCACTTCACCATGACGGTAACGCTGTGCATCTTGAACATAGTTGAATGTTGGTCCAGTTGGTGCTTTCACATCAACGTCATCGTAGATAGCGCAAAGAAACGGCACAACGGATCTGTTGCTGCCGGGTCGTCTTCCCCTCTGCTGTACTGTTTCGTTCCGCGATTTTAAGATGGTATTAAAGGGACACCAGAGACAAAAACCGATTTCAACAGCGATGTTGTAAACAACATCACTGCCATAATTTGCGCGGCCTGTCAGAAAACAGCCACATTCATAAAGAAAAAAAGACCACCTCTTTTATCTCCTATCTTTACATCGTCTTCTTTTATCTCTTTCTCTGTTCGTACTTTTAATCCCTAATCGCCTTCCCAACGCAGAGTAGCAAGTCAGCGATTTATATGTGCCAGCTAAATTCTCCGCTTTTCGATAGAGTTATCTCTCTGTACTACAGTCGTAAACGGTATGTGCCTCAGAAATTGCGCAAGTCCCACCACTCAATAATGGTCCACTGCAAATTAATAAGGCAAGAGCTTGTCCAACAAACGGCTGCGAAGGGGCGGCGATTGGCCGGAGGCCTTTAGTACGAGATAAGAGGGAATATATACAAAAACGGCAAAAGTAACAGCGGCTGCGAGAAGGCTACAAAGCGATATAAGGCCTACGCCAGAGACGACAACGTGCTTGTAGGTGTATGAGAGGTGCGAGCGCTTGCTTTCAGCGCTAGTTTCTCTCTCTCTCTCTCTCTCTCTCTCTCTCTCTCTCTCTCTCTCTCTCTCTCTCTCTCTTTCTGGAGCTGAGACATCCGTGTCGTCTTTCGTTTTCTGTGGAATCAACTTGAACCTCTCGGCGTTTAGAATCGACGTATAAACAACTCAGCATTCGCTAGATGAAGAGCCGCAACATCATAGAAGAAGGGTATTGAAACAACCAGTTTCGCCTAGCAAAGGCCTACATGCACCCTTGAGGCAACCAGATTCGTCTTCAGAATCAGTGCTGTTTCAAGCCTTAGCGCGGCTTACAGTAAGCATCGCCTTTCTTATATTTTTTTGACGTATTAGTAAATTTCTTATTCGCAATTCCAAAATCCGTTTTTCATACGAGGAGGGGTCCTGGTAAGCGAGAAAACGCGCTAAAGGAAAACGCGGGTGGCGACGCCAGTTTGAAATTTCCGCAACAAACGTTACGTCACGGGTTTTTACGGTCTACTAGAAGAACCTACGTACTTTATAATACTAGCACTGTCTAATTAATCAAATACAATCTGCTCCGAGAGAGCCGTAGCCGTCAAATGCCGAGTTTCGGCCGATTTCGTAGAGCAAATGTCGCTAGAGTACGAAAAATGCACTTTGGAATTTGCGACGTCACGCGCTGCTATTCCGGCGCGAAATTTAAATATTAAACTTTGATTTTTTTTCTGTAATAATGAACGTGTTATTATAGAATGGACGACATTAAAGTTCTCAGAGTACAATTTATCAATCTAAACCAGGAGTTTTAAATCCGCGGCCCACGTAACTTTCACTAGCAGCCTGCACAAGGCTGTTTCCGCTACATCTAATTTATTTTCCTCAGTAGGATCACGGGCGACACAGACGCGACAGCCAGACAGAAAGGAATGGTCAGAGGTGCACGTTTTCTCCATTACATATAACTTATGAAACCGAGAGACCAAGGAAACCATAGAGTATATTGTTTGTAATTTCTTAACTGTACTGTAGTGATTCTTACTCCAGTTAAAAGAAGTTGAAGTGGACGAAAAATCCCCATTTCTACCGGTTGGATACGCTCCCACAAGTATAGAATTCGAAGATTGCGGATTCGAATCCAACCGACGGAGATGACGATCTTTGTCCACTTTAACTCCATTAAATTCAAGTGAGGATCATTTTACAACAGAGTTAAGAAAGGACAACTAATGTCCTCTGTGCCTTTCCTTGTCTGCGGTTTAATTATTATCCGTACACACTTACGGACGCCACCCTTTCTCCTAGGCATCCCATCCGGCCACAACCTGCCAAACATAGCAGCAGAACAAAAGCTTTATTTCCAAATGGGCTTCCATATTTCAGTCGTCCTGGACACCAATATCGACGTAGTTCGCGAAGTGGCAACGGTATAGCTCACATCTTGCTCAAACTCTCTTTTCTCTCGCTCAACCTCTTCCACATCTTGTGATCACTCTCTCTCTCCCTCGTTGTTTCGATGGACCACCTACACTCTAAGAAAAACAAGGGAGTCTCATATGGTGGTTTTGGGACGCTAAGACCCAACAATTATTCAAGAAAAAACTAGAGTCACTTGGTCCTCTTCCGAGGGTTCTGTTTTGCCACGTATATGACTATTTTTAAAGGGGCCCCCAACTCCGCTACTCCACTTAGGGGTTTTCTATGCTCTTTTCCGAGAGTCGTATTATGCACAAAAAATTTAACGTGCCTCTTTTAAAGAAAGTTGTATACTAGACGGGTCAGGAGTATCCGAAATGAGTCACATATGATCTTTTCTTGTTGTTGTTGTTGTTGTTGTTGTTGTTGTTGTTGTTGTTGTTGTTGTTGTTGTTGTTGTTGTTGTTGTTGTTGTTGTTGTTGTTGTTGTTGTTGTTGTTGTTGTTGTTCGAGTGTAGCATCATCAAGGTGTACATCATTTTCAGATACAACGAACACAAAATCGCTGCTTTTTCTCCTCACAATCCTCTTTTTTTTTTTCACTATAGCCCCCTTACCTCCCGTTAACCCGCTGCTACTGCTGCTACAGTCGCTGCGCTCTAACACTTACTCGTCTTCCGTCACCTCCCCGTCCCCCCCGTTCTCTGCCAAACCTAGGTCAACCGCGAAGCCACGTTTGGTCTGCGAAGGCCCAGCCTGAACGACGGGCGCCGCGCAAACACCAAACGCAAAGCGCTTGTCCTTATCACACCAACCCTGCGAAGCAATAAAATAAAACAGAACAGAGGACTTTTCCAGCCCCTTTCCCCCCTCTCCTTTACCGAAAATTCCTGCGCCGAGTAGCCACGACAGCTGTCCCGGACAGCACCGACGAGCACGCCAGTACCCTCATCCATCAGGCGAGGGCGGGAAGCAACAAACAGTTACCCAGTGCCCCCAGTATGCATGAACCACAAACATTCACCGAAGATAGTAAGGTTAAACCAACTATCAATCTCACAATGTTCAACCTTATATACATTTAGTTATCGGTTTCTCTATCTATCTATCTATCTATCTATCTATCTATCTATCTATCCATTTATCTATCTATATATCTATCTATGCTCGCGACTGGACTTATATTTCCAACGTATCGCGCTTGTTTGTCTTTGCCCATATACATATTGAGATGGGGAAGAGGGAGAGAGACAGTATCTAGTTGGAGCACCTGAAAGACGACTACGACGAAGAGCTGAGCTCGTGACAATGACTGACGCCTCTTGAACCAGGCAGTTGGTTTTATTCAATAAACGCCCCCTTATAATATATATATATATATATATAAGAAGAAGGTTTCTCTATAGTTACCGTAAGAAAATAGTTAAACTGTTGTGTGCTCCTACAATGCTTTCCATATGTCGAAGTTTCGACACGGGCGTCTGCCCGACAAATAATAAGTGATGGAGTTTTCGGGTTTTTGGCGTGCCAAAACCACGATATGATTATGAAACGTCGTAGTGGAGGGGGCTTCAGAAATTTCGATCACGTGGGGTTCTTTAACGTACCCCTAAATGTAAACACGCGGGCTCGAAGCATTTATGCCTCCTGCGAAAACGCGGTCGCCGCGGTTAGGATTCGATCTCGCGACCTGCGGTACAGCAGGCCAGCACCTCAACCGCTCCACTACCGTGGCGGGTACAATATCGACAAACAGACAGTTTTCAGAAGCACATACAGTACATTTATACAAACTGTCCATCTGTGTCTGTGTAATTATGATTACTCATGCACAACACTGCGTATTCGGATATGAACGTGCTTGCGATTGATTGTGCAAACATGTGAGGGAACACACGAGAAATCTAAAAAAAAAGACTAAGCAAAAACCACCGAGAAGAGGCGAAATTATTCTTATTTTCCTTCGGGATCGTGCCAGTTCCTGTCGCGGAAGACAGGGGGGAACGCTGCTC
Organism: Rhipicephalus microplus; assembly: GCF_043290135.1. Classification (NCBI taxonomy): domain Eukaryota; kingdom Metazoa; phylum Arthropoda; class Arachnida; order Ixodida; family Ixodidae; genus Rhipicephalus; species Rhipicephalus microplus. Next base: position 171,644,876 of record NC_134705.1, read on the forward strand.
TTTCTGCTTTTTTTTCCCCTTTTCATCACCGCTCAAACATCGTCCATCACCTGCCGCGTCCGTGCGAGACGTGTACGGTGCACGTGCCCCACAGCCGGTGAGCCTCCGGAGGGGTCCAGAGGTTCTCTGTCAACACAGTGACAGGGAAAACAAAAACGGCAGCATGCGCAGTAAATGCCGTCGCTCACACTGTAGCCATATATAACGCCCTCGCACCATAACCGTAGCGCAAGGCCAAAGCACACTCGCAGGCACAGTTATACGCGAGCATTCACAAACCATACCTTATCCTTCACACTTCTTATCCTGATTGATTGATATGTAAGGTCTAAGGTCCCTAAAATATGTGGGGTCTAATATATAAGGAGGAAGCAACAAAAGGGAGAAGGCAGGGAGGTTAACCAGATGTACATCCGGTTGCCTACCCTACACTGGGGGATTAGGGAAGGAGACAGGAAAGACGAGAAAGAGGGAAGAGAGGGAAAAGAAAAAAAGGGCGAGTCTAAGGTCCCTAAACCACCATATGATTATGAGAGACGCCGTAGTGGAGGGCTCTCAAAATTTTGACCACCTGGTTTCTCTAACGTGTACCAAAATCTAAGCACAAGGGCCTACATAATTTCCACCACCATCGCAAATGCAGCCGCCGCAGCCGGGATTCGATCCCGCGACCTGTGGGTCAGCAGCCGAGTACCTTAGCCACTAGACCGCCGCGGCGGGGCGGCCGAAAAATCGATAAAGGTTCAAATATAATAAAGAACAAAAAATTTTGGCTCCGAGTGAGGTTCGAACCCGGGTCGTTTGGGTGGCAAGCAAGTGTTCTATAGCAGAGCCGTGCATTTTTTTTTCTTGGCAGTAGAGTGAAATTATAACTTCCTCTCCTTGGAAATGAAGTGAAAGTACCTAGCATTGTTAACCCAAAACACGCGCATCCTGTATATATTTGCCTTCCATGTAACATCGCCGAGTACTTTAGCCACTGGACCACAGCGGCGGGGGCAATTCTTGTCCTTATGGTGCCCTTCATGCACGTTAGGTGCCTAAAGATAGTAAGCATGCCAAAAGGTAACTGATGTTTCGTGAATGATGCTTTCGTATTTCTTCATGTAGGACATTAAGATAACCGAAACCCCAATAGCGAAATAGGATAAGGTTTGTTTTTGCATACGGACCTTAAGGATGTAAGTTACCCACCAACGAGCCTTAACCGTTAACGTTGCCTGGCTAACATACGTACCATTGTAAGTGGCAACATAAGCGTCTTACACAAACACCCACAATGGGCATAGACGTAAGCACAGGGAGCGTTCCGAGACACATTTTCCGAAAATCATCACCGTCAGCCTGTCTACGCCCACCGCAGGGCAAAGGCTCCTTCCACGTTGTGCCAATCAACGCGGTCCACTGTTTGCTGCTGCCACGTCGTACCCGCAAACTTAATCACATCTGCTCACCCAACCTCCTTTCTCGCCCTCACGCGCTTGCCTTCTCTTTACTCTTTTGACCAGCGGTTAGCTCGCCCAAGCGCTACGTGCCTGGCCCATGTTCACTTCAAATACGATAACCCTTAACGTCCGTTTCCTCCGTGACGTACCCACTATGCTCTCTTCTTGTACACCTATCACCTTCCTTTCCGTTGCGTCATCCTTAGTTTAAGTTTATGCCTCCTCGAAAGCCTCCAAGTTTCTGCACCATACGTCTGCTCAGGAATAGTTCAGACCATTTGCACTAGAGGGCCACACTATACAGGGTCATCGACGTCCAGAACAGGACTCGGAATTTCGCGCCCACCTCCTTTACGACGAAAACTATACCGTAATGTTTCTCCACGACTCGGAAGAGTTCGGGAACCAATTAGCTGCATAGATTCGCGGAGCGCGGTACTCAAGTAATCCGCTGCAGCGGCGAGCAATTAGCTAGAAGGCCTAGCCCGCGCACGGACAACTCTTCCGACGAAAACTTTCCGTTTTGCTTGTGTGTATTAACGTCGACCACAGCTTCTGGTTACGAAGCCAGATAAGGAATAGTCGCTCGGTTCGGAGACCAGCAGAGAGCCGCCGACATGCGGACAGAGGGGAACCCGACAACGCAAGGTGTCCGACCCATTAATCTCTCCCGTAGTCCGCGAGAGGGCGCGCACCACGCAACTGCGCCCGGTCAGCAGGCAGTTTATCACCGCATCGTCCGGCGTCTGTTCCTGGCGTCTCGGGCGAGCTTATAACCGGACAGCCAGAAAGACGCGCGCTACGAGTAGTTTACTGACTGTAGCCCCCAAAAAACATTTGGCTACACGGTCGAATACACGCAAAGTTGCAAAAAAAAAGTGGTTACAGCAATTTTTATGCCTATTGTCTTTCGCACAGGAATAGACAAACACGGGGGTCCACACGAAGAAGTGCTGTTAGCGCCTTCTCCTCCGTCGCTCCGACAGTTGGGCAACCAGTGTGAATTGTTATTATTTCATTCCCATACACAAAATAGAGACGCGGAAGATAGAGATATCATCCGCGAACAGATCCCTCGGTTTCCTAAAGAGCCATTTGCGTCACGCACCACTAGACATAAAACTTCTGGCTTACAAATCACTCATCACACCTAAACTAGAATATGCAGCACCCATCTGGAGCCCGCACCAGATATACCTAATAAACGAAATAGAATCTGTACAAAATCGTGCCACTAGGTTCATTCACTTTTCATATTCATACGACAGCATATCATCCCTAAAACGTGACATTGATATTGCTAAGCTTTCTGTGCGTCGCCGCATCACCAGCCTCTGTTTGTTTCACAAGTTCTTTCACAGTTCCCTCAATCAAGCACCTTACATCATCCCACCAACTCGCATATCTCACCGCACAACCCATCCTTATTCAATCGCACGCGCACGCGCTCGCACTACTACTTTTGCTGCCTCATTTTTTCTTCGCACAGCAGTGGACTGGAATGGCCTTCCCCGTGACATTGCAGCCATCACGCGTTCATCAACGTTTGCGCAAAACATAAATACATATTGTTTGTCAGAATATCACTCTCTGTAACCTCCATTTGTTGACCCACCCCTTATGTAATACCTCCTCACCGGGGTCTTTAAGGTAATAAAGTGAAGTGAAGTGAAGTGAAAGAGTAGGGTGACAACTGCCACCTGAGAGGGCACAACGCCAGCCCACTCTTTCGCGAGGAGGGGGGAGAAAGAGGAAAGAAGGTGAATGAGGAAAAGGCGGACAGAAAATAAGTAAAAACGCGAGAAGCAGACCGTCCTCGAACGAGGGCCAAGTACGTTTGGTCCATAACTGTGCCCAACCTCTCGGCGAGACGTAATCGTCAATGTCGGTGCACTTACGTCCACAGAATTTATATTTCTTAACAATCGAAGCCCGCTGCACGATGGGAAACAGCGTAGTGTAAGATGCTCAAATGTTTCACTCTCACGGGTCAGCGAGTACATAGGCCAGCCGGAACGTTACTTGCGCAGTGCGTGAGTGCTACTACCGGGTGCTACTACCACGTCTTATTTGGCATCCCATTCCAGATCGCGTGGTCATGCGCCATACTTTGAGAAAAACATTATAAAATACACACGCTCTTATCGGCGCATGCGTGAAATATCTGAAACCTTTTTTTTTTATAATATTCGGCGAAAGTTGTATTGGTCAATCGTTAATCACCCTTCTAGATGCGTATACAATCATCTGCACGATGTAACTGCCACTTATTACGGACATTTACGGGTCTCAAATCAGGCCGTCATCACCCCCTCGGAGCAGCAGGCCTCAGACCTGGCCGACCACCCAAATTTCATCGCTGGATTCATGGACCTCACCACCGCTCATAACTGGACTTTATACAATAAGCAAATTTGCATGAGTATCTTTGAAAGAAAAATTATTATGCCTAAGGGCAGACTTTCGCGAACAAAAAAATACAATTATCTGCTAGAAAAGACATGCTATATGTTGTTTGCCAACAGTACAGAGTTTTGAAAGCTCGTTGTTACCTATATATGTTCACTCTATTTTAAAGAGACCCTGAAACACTTTTTTTGAGTAACAATGAAATTAATTCACTTGAAAAGCATCTTGCCTCACCAATTCGTTGACGCAAAAAAATTTAGGAATCCGTCTAGTACCAGTGGAGTTACAAAGATTTGTCACACGCTGCAATCACACTCTTTCTTCTCTCTTCCCGATGAAAGCGCTAGAAGCTAAGCAGGGCGGGATGGGAGGGGAGGGCAAACAAAAAACGTCACGCGCCCCTCGTGTCCTTGAGTACTTTTTTTTCTTTTTTTTTCTTCGAATGCGCGGCTTTTTCAGTGTGATCGTGCGCACCCGCATGGACAAGTCGCGGCCTCCCGTGATAATCTCTGTAACGACCGAGCGCGCCACCTTCAAATCAGCCTTTGGCTGATAGATGGACTTACTACGAGTGATCTTTGGGCTTATTCCGTAAGTTGTCGCGAGAATAGAAAGCAATTTTCAGCTGATTTTGATAATTTATTGTGAATTTACGGCCGCGTGCTGTGCTATATTACATGGATCGCGTGCTGTCGGCAGCTACTACTACCAATCCGCCACGTTTTCTGACCATGCTCAAAAAGTGTTGTCAGGGCCCCTTTATTATTATGTTTAATTGTGCATTCCGCTCTACGTTGCATTCTCATTTGTGTACGTATTGTAGTCCTCTTGCGTTGCTCTTAGTTACTTTACAGTGAGCGTCTATCAACTCGCCTCACTCACGAGTTTCGCTTCACGGGAGCCGCAAGATGGCCACAACGGCAGCCCACACGTCATTTACGGTATGCGAACAAGTGCATAAGCAACACAGACCTGGCTGATGCGGTTGAAGCCGTACTGTCTGAACCGCTCGTCGTAGAACGGCGCCGAGTTGCGTCCGAAGTAGAACGGTTCCCAGGGGTCCCGCCAGAGGACCTCGAAGAGCACGGCCAGCTTGTCGCCGGGAGGCTCTCGCTGCCAGGCCTCGTAGTCGGTGTGCTTCTGGCACTTCCAGCACAGTTCCAGGTAGAAGGGGCGGGCGTCCATCGCCTCCACGCGCTGCAGGAGGGACGCCTTGTCCCGAGGAGAAGGGACACCCTCGCGAACCTGCGATTGCGTCCGCCAGGGTATCAGCAGGCGCCCGCGTACGCAACAGGTTAGAGTCACTGCATATGCTCCCTATGACACTACGGAAAGTCAACTAACCTACATTACCAAACGGTGCTGGTAAAATGTCAGATGGTAAGCCGAGACGTGTAACTCGACTTACATGCTCCACGTAAACGCTGATGCATGTTTCATAGGAACTGTTAAGTAACATACTTGATTTTCTAACGGAAGCGCACATGCTTACGTTAAACTACGTGTTCTACTTTATTTATCTTACAGCTTGCCCCGCCGCGGTGCTCTAAAAGCTAAAGTAGCCGGCTGCTGACCCGCAGGTCCCGGCATTGAATCCCGGCTGCAGCGGCTGCATTTTAGACGGAGGCAAAAATCCTGTAGGCTCGCGTGCTCAGATTTCGGTGCACGATAAAGAAGTCCAGGAGGTCAAAATTTCCGGAGCCCTCCACATACGGCATCTTTCATAATGATATGGTGGTTTTGTGGGGGGGGGGGGGGGGCTGATTTTAAGTGAGAAAAAGAAAAAATGTGAGCCCCGTAACTGTCTCTTAGGAGGAGGACACAGTAGCTCACGAGGGATGGGGGTGGAGAAGGGATTAAAAGGATAGGATTAAACGGATTGATTGAGGATTGATTGTAAAGAGATAGAGAGAGATGAAGGAGAGAGCAAGGCGCGGGGACAGCGAACGACGGAAGTACGGAGAATAGAGGAAATATGGACACGGTTGCAGGAATCCGAGAACAGGGCACCACTGGCGAGAGCTCTTGTCGGCGCCAGGAGATAGCGTGGGCAATTCCAGTAGGCCAGAGCTACGCTGTCGTCAAAGATCGGCGTCAGGAGATGGCATAGGGCGAGCCCAGTCGGCTAGAGCCACGCTGACGTCAGAGATCGCGAGGGCCAGTCAGCCGGCACGAAATCCAGCGAGCGAGTCCCCGGTTTTGTGGCGTTAAACCCCACATAACAATCAATCAAATGATATTTTACAGCTTACTTTTCCTGTGTTTTCTTCTTTTTCCGAAATAATTTTTTTAGTACCAAGACTGGACTCGTCCTGCGCACTTTTTTTTTACGTCTTCATCTTGAGCATAGCATCACTAATGTTTACTGCTCGATTGCTAACAAAAGAATAGAACAGTGAAAGGAACGGATACACGGGACGCTAAGCTTACAACTTGTTCAATCGCAGCAACGCGTAGCAACATCTGGAGAATCGTGAACACGTGTGGAACTGAGAGAGAGCGCAAAAAGTGAGCCAGCTGCAGGCATGTACCCTCCTCGATTCACCGCGGTGAAAATAACTTGCCACAAACACGTTCACCTCGTTCTGACTGCGTGTCAAACGCACCACGTGTCACTGCTGACGCGTGGCATTTTACCGCGATGCTTAAAGAAGTGCGACACCCCGCTGTGCTACCGATTGGCGCTACCATTATCGTCCACCACATGCTTGAGTCAACCATGGGTTAACTTTCATAAAGAAGAAATCAAATGTTCTATTCCGGATGCGACGGTAAAACTTCGGAGGAGGCCAAGTTAAGGGGCCGGTGCCCTGTGCGAAGTCAGCGCACGTTAAAGAACACAATGCAGATGCTCGAAATTTCGGAGCCCGCCACTACGGCGTCCCTTGCAACTATATCGTAGTTTTGGGACGTAAAACCCTCCATAACTATTATTACGGCATTATTACGTCGTCACACTTTTTTAATCAATTCGGGTTAACGCGTTCGATGAGACATGCAAGTGTCAACCAGGCTGCGTCCAAGCGTCCAAGCGTTCGAGCTGCGTCCAAGCGTGCCTTCGACGACTCGACTCACCTCGAACGCGGGCGCCACGTAGACGGTCTTGTCATCGCGGTGCGAGTCGACGAACAGCCGGTTCTCGCGGGCGAACGCCACGAACTGCCCGTGCAGGCCGTCGTTGGGCAGGAGGTCGACGTCGAGCACGATGACGAACTCGGTGAGCGCGTTGCGTCGGGCCACATTGCGCAGGAGGTTCACCGGGTACGACACGCCCAGGTCGTAGTTCTCCGGTCCGGGCACCGAGCGCTGTAGCCTGGCAGCCACGGAGTCGCATGACATGGCTCCCCCGCCGAGGGGCGAGGTGGAGGAACTGGATGACGGCGCGTCGACAGAGTTTGCGCCACCACCGCCGATACTGTTGTCGTCGGGCAACAGGTTGGAACCGGCGCCGTCCAGCGGTTGGTGGGCACCGGGGCTCTTGAGAGGGTAGACCAGGTGGAAGCTCGCGTTGTACCTGCGAGTAGAAGCGGGGGTTCCAAATTAGATGGATGAATGGAAAGTCCTTGATTGTGTGAATGGGGAGACGCAAGTCCTCTGAGGGGATAGGCGGTACGTTTTCCGGACAAGGATAAGTCTTCACGTTGCCTCACGGTTAACCTCGTCGCGAGGAGACGCTACAGCTCATTCTGCAAAACTTTCCGGGATATAACGTTCGGAGACAGTCTTCGGAGCCCGTTCCAGTGCAGCTTGACAATAGACCAGTGTCTACAGAAACCATTCTTACATGTCGTCGATGGAGCTCATTGCAGATGCAGGTGCTTTATATATACTAAGATTTTAAGGAGTTTCACTCCTTAGGCTAGCAGTATGGCCTCCTTATAGGCTCTCACGATATGACTTACATAGAGTGTTCATAGCGCAATACATTATAAAATAGATCGTACACTGTCCGTCCGTGCGTGATTTCATTTGTCTTTCCATGCATCCGTCCGTCCGTCGTCAGTCCGTCACTTTGTAAATTCTAAAGTGTGTTCGGCGAACGCCTGTGCCCATTGAGACGGGGTCAGTCAGAATGGAAAGCAACAAAAATGCATGCACATTTGGCCACAATCTCTGGGACTGCGGTTCACTGGTATTTTGCGTGGATGCTTCGAAAAGCTCATCTGGCTGTCCAGTACGCCCACGACAGGGCCAGAGGCTCAACCTCCCTGTTCCGTTATGAAAATAGCCAGGCTGACGCATTCGCGTTAAGTACAGGATAAAAAAAAACTCCCAAGCATTTCCCCGAGGGTGAACAAGGTTAAGTGCGAATACACGGGGTGATGCTATGAGGGGTATTTATTAATTCGCACTATTATATTTATTAATCACACTAGGGTGTCTTTATGGTGTAATGGTTCCTGGGAATCGCAATTTGATCACACGGGGGAGTTTACGTTAACTAACTGACGAATGCCAACGAATTTTAACTTTACTCCCCCTCACGACCCGCTCTCGACGGGAGACTGAGAGAGAAGGCGGGCGCGCGAGAGAGAGGGGTGCGCGCGCAGCTGCAAGGAGCGAGGAGAGCGGAGGAGCGAGCGAAGGGGGAGGGTGTATAAGGCGCGTTACTGACACCGATATCAGCGTCGCGTCCGTGGCTTATTCGGTAGAGCGTCGCGCTGCGGCCCGCCAAGTCCTCTTTCTTTTAAAGATAGAGAGAAGACTGCGGACGCCGCCGACGGCGGTGGATGGTTTGGGGTCGCTTATAAAGTGTATTCACACTTGAAAATCACAGCATATCCACGGAGTGCATGATGAGTGGGGAGAAGCAACCGTCAGTCCGTCCGCGCTACCGTCCGTCCGCTTGTTCTCGCTTCCATCCATCCGCGCGTCCGTCTGTGCGACCATCCATCCGTCCGTGCGTCTGTCCATATTTGCGTCCGTCCGTCGGTCCGTCTGTGAGTCAGTTCGTCCTCCCATCCATGCGTCCGTCCCGGCGTTCGTCTGTTCGTCTATTCATCCGTCCGTGCCTCCGTCCGTCCACATGTAGGTCCATTCATGCATCTGTCCATCCGTCCGTTCATGCATCTGTCTCCCTATCCGTCCGGCTGTCCGTGCGTCTGTTGATCCACCCGTCCATGTAGTGAACAGTCCCTGTTCGTGCGTCTGTCCATCCGTCCGTCCATGTAGCGAACACTCCAAGTATACCACCATCTCGCAAATTTTCATCATATTGTTACGCACAAAGCGAACCAGGACGTACAAGGCTGAAGGGGCTGTTTAATTGGTCGCGAAAAGAAGCGCCAGAGCAGCCAACAGGTTGAAGATCACAGCGTCGCCGTCTTCCTTCTTGCTCCAGTTTGGGGCGGCCAGCACGTTCACCCATCTTTGTTTTCTTTCCAGGCATGCGCAACATTCCTCCCCTCACAGACGAAGCCCGCCGGGCGAGGTAATCGATTCACCTCGGTGTGTACGACTTCGGTCGAGCGACTTGGACTGCTTGGGTTTTAGCGGCTCTTCTACCATTTCTTGTGAGGCGAGCTATAGTGTACGTGACTTCCATGATTTTGTTGAGGACAACAAACGGTCCGTCATATGTGGCCAAGAACTTTTGGCATAACGCGCGTCTTCGTACGGGAGTCCAGAGCCACACTAAATCGTCTGGATGGTAATTTACAGGCCGGTGGCGGACGTGGTAGCCTGCATTCGATTTGTCCAGTGATGCCATTGGCGTAGACGAGCAATACGGCGCGCCTCTTCTGCAAGGCAGAGTGTTTCGGCGACTGAGAGGTTCTAGTGCGCGGATAATGGCAAAACTGTGTCGAATGTGTGCCGTGGCGGTCGTGCGTACATCAAGAAGGGGCTATAGCATTTGCCTCGTGCTTAGCGGTGTTGAAGGCGTATACGTTATAAATGGCAGCACGTCATCCCAGTTCTCGTGATCGGATGCCACACACATAGAGAGCATGTTAACAATTGCTCGGTTGGTGCGCTCCATGAACCCATTTGTTTAAGGATGGTATGGCAACGAGTGACGAAGGCGCTATTCACTCAATTGAAGCAGCTATTTTGCTATATCTGCAGTGGATTGTCGTCCACGATCACCGATGATCGCGTGAGACGGGCCATGTCCGAGGATAACGTGCTGCAGCAGGAACACAGACGCGTCAATGGCAGTTGTGGTTGGTATGGACGCCTTTTCGCACTAGCGCGTAAGGCAATAGACGCATACAATTATCCAGCGATTGCCCTTAGCCGGCTTTGGAAAGGGGCCTACGAGATCAACGCCCACTTGTTGGAAAGGTGTGCTTGGAGGTGGCAAAGGCTGTAGAAGACCAGCCGGAGCAGTAGATGGGCGTCTGTGGCGTTGACACTGCGTGCAGCTGGCCACATACACCTCGACGGACTGTCGCATTCCCGGCCAATAAAAGCCCCAACGTGGGACGGCCAGCAGAATTCACCAATCTTCGTTTTCTATCCAGGCATAAGCAACAATATATTCATCATATAGAAGTACCGCCATCCAGCGAAGATTCCAAGGATTAAAGGAGAGGTGGCTCAGCCGAACGCATACACTACCTTACAGCCTGCGCTTCGTGTCTAGTTCAAGGCACTGCGGCCCAACTTCACTAAACCTCTCTTTAGAAAATTGTAGGACGATTGAGAGTATTTGGTATTCTACTATAAGAGAGCATAATGCCATCCCTAACCAACTGCACAACCTTGCTAAAACCAAGGAGGTTACGCCCAGCGAGTTTAATAAGCAAACTTTTCTGGTCCGACATTGTGCTCAAAGTGCGTCCTTCTACTACAAGTTTTTTTAGCAAGCATAAAATTCAAGGCAAATTTTATTGGAGATTAAGTCACCGATACTCGTCTGTATATGTCTTTTCATCAGAAACAACTCTCTTTTTTTGTTTATGATTAACGTGCGCGGGTTACCTCCTCAATTCAACTAAGTGCGCGCGTGCAGCTCCTCTAATCTGGCTGTGGAGGTGGCTACGTACTACTACGACGCACTACTACTACTACTACTACTACTACTACTACTACTACTACTACTACTACTACTACTACTACTACTACTACATACACTGCAGACGCACGACCCACGGTTTAAGGAGCTTCGGCCCTAAAATAAAGTTTTAAAGAAATAGATGTGCGCGTCTCCCTCTTTTTGCATGAGCACCGAACACTAAATAAAGAGGAATCGGTCAGCCGGAGGCCAATTCGAACCGTCACGTTTCCAAATTTGCACATCCTGAGTAAAATGCACCCCTCGGCATACTCTTCTCTCTGCCCATGGTGCTCGGCTAAAGCCACTCTGTACCACGTCACGTGGGAGTGTCAGGCCATTACAGCCTTACGACCAGTACAACATCCAACAGCGGAGCGATGGGAGGAGCTGCTGGCCAGCGAGAACCTGGACGATCAGTTGAGTCTGATCCACCGGGCCCGCAGAGCGGCTGCTGCAAGCGGAGCCCTGGACTAAGGGCCCCCCACCGCAAGCCAAGCATCTCCGACTACTCGGAGGTTCTCCACAGAAAATTTCATGTAAATAAATAAATAAATACGTTTTCATCACCACCACCTCTTTGTATGATGAATTGGACACGCTGGGCACAGCGACGCTAGCAAGCAAAGCGCTCGCGCTTTGCTTGTACGACGCACAGCACGACCGGCGCCCGCTGACACACGCCCCAGCGGCCCACTGGCACTGTGGTAATCCTTGACTAAGTATTTCATGAGCATTTAATAATCGTCCAAACAGCGTCGCTCCATGAGCAGAATTCACTTCGTGAATCGGCTGCCCATTTTTTTTTCAGAAAAAGCTGTTATGGAAACGCAAAAGTCGCGTGCACGCAGTTGTCCGCCGCCGGTGTCCGTAACCACTATCACGCAAAAAAAACACTAAATAAAATTCACACCATCTTCCCAAAGGCTTATCTGATGGGATGCGAACGGACGAGACAGCAGCTGCGGCTAGCGCTCGACAGGCGAGGAATGAGTGACGTCAGCGCGCAGCTGCGACGTGACTTACTTGGCACCGCCCCAACACCTGCGGCGAGGGGAGCACGTTCATACGGACGCACGGACGGACAGCGTTACACACGCTAGTCAAAGAGCTGCTTCGCATCTAAAACACCAAGGACCTAATGTCTTCTTACTGCATAAAAATTATGACGATTAATGAGTAGTGGGTACCCTGCAAGGGTACTTGTAGCAGTTACCCAAAGAGTGTTTTAAAACCTGAACTGTTACAACTGAAACAGTAAGGTTATTACACTATCGTACCAGTAGTTCACCGACTACACCCGCACCGAGTAACAAAGCGACTTCAGTGGGACGTGCTTAGAACAAATATTCGACGATTTAGAGTACAGAGTACGTATACTATCGGAAAACTTCGAGCTATCCCGGTCTGTCTAGAGAAAAATCACAGCACATCCACGAGGTGAATAATGACGAGCTGGGCGAAACGGACGGACGCACGAGCGTACGGACGCACGAAAGCACGGACGGACTAATGGACGCTTCACCGTACTTATCATCACTTACTCCGTGGAAATTCTGTGACATCAATTTTATTCATATCCAATGTATTGCAACTGGCTACTACGACGACACGGGACATACCAACCCACGGCGTAAGGCGCTTCACCCTTAGGGGCGAACGATTTAGAGTACTTGGTACTCTACTGTGAGAGAGTTCAAAGCAGTCCCGTGGGCCTTACACGTGACGAGGCCGCATCAACAAAAATTATGCCGGTTAAGCAACATGGCAAACTACGGATGTTGACGGCCCCATCTGTGTGTTTAGAAAAAGTGGTTAATGATTTTGAGTACTTGGCACTCTACTGTGGGAGAGCTGATTGCCGTCCCGAGTGTATAGAAAAAAATCCCAGCATATCTGCGGAGTGCATGACGATGAGTGGGGCGAAGCATCCTTCCGTCCGTTCGTTCTTGCTTCCGTCCATCTGGGCGACCATCCGTGCATCCATCTGTCCATCTCTGCGTCCGTTTGAGTCCGTCTGTTAGTGCGCGCTTCCGTCCAAGCGTCCGTCCGTCTATCCATGCGTACGTCCCTACGTTCGTCCATGCGTCCATCCTTCTATCCATCCGTGCGTTTGTTCGTGCATCTGCCAGCCCGTCCATCCGTTCATCCATCTAGTGAACACTCCAAGTACCACCATCTCGCATCTTTTAATCATATATTCAGCATATATAAGCACCACCCTCTAGCGGACATTCCAAGGACTAAACTAGAGGTGGCACTCGCGCACTGTCTTCCGGCCTGCGCTTCGTGCTTACTTCCCACCTTTCACCGCCTGTAGTTCATGGCTATATACTAGTTCACTATATTCATGGCACTGCGGACCCAACCCTCGCTAAGCCTTTCTAACGCAAGGAGGTTACGCCGAGCGAGTTTAACGTGGCTCCCTTTCTGGTCAGATAGTACTCAGTGTGTCCTTCTGATACTAGTTTTTTTTTTAAGTAAGCATCAAATTCTAGGCAAATTTTATTGGAGATTCAGTTACCAATACTCGTCTCTGTAAGTTATTTCATCAGAAACAACTATCTTTTTACTTATGATTAACGTGCGCGAGTTTCCTCCTCAATTGAGAAGGTTACACGCGTGCCGCTCCTGCAGTCCGGCCGTGGAGGTAGCTACCTACTACTACTACTACTACTACTACTACTACTACTACTACTACTACTACTACTACTACTACTACTCCATACATCGCAGACGCACTACCCACGGCATAGGGAGCTTCGCCCCCAAAAAATGGTTAACGATTTAAAGTACTTCGTAGTCTACTATGGGAGAGCATAATGCCGTCTCTCGTGTGTTTAGAAAAAATTGTTAACGATTTCAAGTACTTCGTATTCAACTATGGGAGAGCACTGAGCCGTCCCGCTAAAAGCCTCCGTCGCAATGAACGGCACTGCGACACAATTTCTGAACAGGGAGGGGGGGGGGGGGGGGTTAGAGAAATTGGGTAACGATTTAGAGTGCAGGGTACTCTACTACGGGAGAGCTCAAAGCCGTCCCGGAACAGAAGGACAATGAAGACACGGAGATATCAGCGGTGACAAGCTTTGAGGGCGAAAACCGATTGAAATAAAAGTGAAGTGTGTTTTGAAAAACTGGTGAACGATTTAGAGTACTTGGTACTCTACTATGGGAGAGCACTAGGCCGTTCCGTGGGCCTCACATCGATTCCCAAGGGACGATTACTGTGAAGTCTGTTTAGAAAAAAAAATGTTTAACGATTTCGAGTACTTCGTACTCAACTATGGGAGAGCACTGAGCCGTCCCGCTAACAGAACAGACGAAATACTGGTGATACAGTTAGATCTGCAGGGTAGAGAAAGTGGGTAACGATTTTGAGTACAGGGTACTCTGTGTTTAGGAAAAGTGGGTAACGATTTAGAGTACTAGGTACTCTACTATAGGGTACTGGTGGGGGGGGGGGGGTTAGAAAAAGTGGGTAACGATTTAGAGTACCAGGCACTCTACTATGGGAGGGCATAAGCCGTCCCTACCATGACAAACTAGTTTTTTTTATTTGTTTAGAAAAAATTTATTTACAGCATGTACAGAACACAAAGGCTTCATACCATTCCAGTAACAGAGCATATACACCTCGGCACATCTGTTAAAACGATGTTAACGATTCAGAGTACGATGTACTCAACTATGGGAGAGCAGAAAGCCGTCCCGTGTGTTTAGAAAAAACGTCTAAAGACGATTTCGACATTCTATAGAGACTGATACACAAGACACTTATGTTTGTGAAGCATTTAGGTGATACAGGACCCTCAATATGTTACTGCGTTTACTTCGCAGTAAAATCGCACGTGTAGAAATCAATTTTATCCAAAAGAAACAGGCATTCAGCATTTCAGTATAGCGACGCCCAAAGAGTGTTTCTTTTATTCGGACACATTAAAACACCGCTCTAAAACGCTGTTTTTGCTTTGTTACTACGATTAATACACGCTGTCTTGGTACCGGACGAGAGGCCACCACTAACGTACACTGCAGGCGCCCACTTCCCGAGTCAATAGAGTTTTAGTTTGACAACATGGTAGCCCCGAGCACGTTCGCGTGCTTCTTGCAGGACATTAATAAATGTTATTCCGTTCTTGCGGCCCGCTCTGCTCTTAGTTGGACCGCTAGGCTGCAGCGGAGCGGTAGAGGATTTTCTCGTTTTAGTTGTGCGTTTTCCGTTCTAGAGCGGAACTTTCAACTGTTGCAGCACCCTCTGGCCAAGATCAGCCTGGTTAAACGGAATTAGAGACCACTTTTACAAAGTAAAACAAATATACATAACGCAAGTGTTGCTCGCGAATCATTGCTCTTACAGTGCGTTGCCAGTCGATTTCATCGAAGAAAAATAAAGCGTCGACCTGAAGATAGTCACGCGATGTCGGCGAGGTTGCATTCCAGAGGACGAGAGGTCGCGCGCTGTGTCCCCCTTCCACTTGCGAATAAGGCAGCAACGCTCCGCGCTCCGCTCCGCCAGCCCTTGAGCGGAACGTGGGCCTCGCTACGCTAACCTGCTTACGGCCGTAGCGGAGGGTGCATGCGCACTCGAGTTCCCGCTCTGCTCAAAGGGAAGCTGAAGCACTCTTCTAAAAAAATGACTTAAGAGCATGTAAAGACAGTTTGATCCCTGCTGAATGAGAAAAGCGACGTGAGAGTTCTCAAAAGTGAACGCCGATAGCCCTTTTTGGTGTAAAAAACAGGGGCTGTGGCCGCCGGGTTTCTTTGAGACGCTGAGCGAACACGGTGACGTCACATTCTCGACATGCCACGTCATTTGCAACAGCAGCACTGCTGAAATGTGGCCTCTTCGATTAGTTCCGGCAACGGCACGTCATAAGTTAGTCACGGAGGCCATGGTTGAAGATAAGAAAGAATACTTGCTCCAGGACAGAGGAAACGAAGTTGACGTATGTTTCCACGCCCACACTTTCAGCTTGTCTGCGGGAGCGGAGCAAGACGAGCTTTTATTTCACCTGTTCTAAAGCTCCTGCTGCTACAACCACGAAAAAAAATTACGACATCGTCAACAATAATGTCGGTTGTTCATAAACAAGACGTTTGATTGAATTGTAAAATCCCTTCAGCTCCCTTTTAAGATTAAGAAGGGTAAGAGCGCACTGAATACGAATACACAAGGAAAGGACACACACACACACACACACACATAGCACACATAGCGCTATGTGTGTGTGTGTGTGTGTGTGTGTGTGTGTGTGTGTGTGTGTGTGTGTGTGTGTGTGTGTGTGTGTGTGTGTGTATATATATATATATATATATATATATATATATATATATATATATATATATATATATATACGTATTCCGTGCACTCTTACCCTTCTTAAACATAAAATACCAACATGCCCACCTTTCCACTGTAGGGTTGGGGAAGGAAGAAGTTGCAGGTGATGGCATCCCACCGCTGCCACCAGTTGTAAGAGATGGGAAGGAAGGAAGGTCGCTGATGTAACCGGGTGGAGGAAACGAACGGCGACAAGAGGATACGGAAAACAAGAACATGGTTTATGGTATTATTTACACATATTTACAGAAAAGAAGGGTTAGTGGTTTCACAAACCACGAGCGTGGTGGTTGAACATAGTTCAGAGCGACGTCCAGCACTCGGCGGCGTCGTTTTATGCCCTGTCGGGCTCCTCCTCTCCAAGTGGAACACCAATCACACACACACAACAGGTGAGGGGGGCGAGCATGCCCGGTCCACGTGAACGTCACTGCACGGCAAGGTGGCACCAGCAGGGCTCTTCCTCGTCGTGTGTGTGCCGCTAGTCGAGAGTTCCCACGATCCTGGCCGCATACTTCAAAGGGTCCGCCGCACGGTTCGCCCAATTAGCGGGGCGATCCGCGGCGGCCGCCGCGGTCTCCCCCAGGAAGACGCCGTCTCTGTTGTCCTCTCTGTGGCGTCGCGGCGACACGACGTCTCATCCTCCGGCCAGCAGGGTCAATGCCTGGCGGGCATAGGCAGTCGTCCGGTCGGCTACTTGACTGGGGATTAAAAAGGAGCGCCGCTCCGCCGTCAGCTCTGTCGCCAGTCACGCCAGCTTTCCCGTTGCCCAATGAGTCGCCGAGTCCATTAGTCACCACTTCTGCTTGAAGGGACGACAAAAGGGTCCGCATTTGAAGGACGGGAACTCGCCTTTGCTTGCTGTTTGGTCTGGATAATTGCTCAAATCTTCGACAGCGTCTGTTAGACTGGGCGCCGAAGGGATTGAGAGCCTTTCCCGTGGACCAGCTTACGCACAACGGCGACTGCCCAGACGAATTTCCAGGCCAAACTTAACACCACCTTGGTTCCCTTTAAGCTAGATTCACAAGCGAGGGCGAAATCCCGCTGCTCCGTGGACCAAATAGTCACGTGATTAGTTTAATCGGGCACAGCAGCGGAGACGTCGCATGCATGTGCACAGCCAGAGCTACGCTCGCGGAGTCCTCGTGCATACTCTCGACTCCTATGCCTATGCAGCGCGCTTAGTTACCAAAGACCACTCGCCTCGTCTAGTGTCACACGAAACACATTCAGTCGTTACCGCAAAACTGAAACACGTGGCTTTTGAGCAAACAGCCTGCTTTCAATCGACGCTAATTCGAGCAACGTTGACAGATTTGACGCTGAATCCCCTCGATCGAGGGCATACGACCATCAAACGGGCGGATCGAAATAGCGGCAACGCATTTTCACCGTGCCGCGAGCGGAGGAGACCGGACGAAGCAAGGACGGCAACTTTTGATGACACGCACGCCACGCGATGCACCGTCCGCTGCGCAAATTCCTCCTCCGTTCCCTCGTGTGAATCGACCTTTAGCTGCTGAGCGGAGCGTAAACACACCTAACTAAAACTCTGCTTCTATTTTCCTCAGCCGATCCGTCCCACTACAGGCAGCGGGAGCAACTATGCTTCTCGCACAATGGACTTCGACATTGCGACCCGGCGGGTTTCTCTCCGGCCGTTCCAAGCGCTCCGCCCCCCCAGCAACAATATGTTCGCGCGAATCACGCGCCCTGCTGCCGAAAGAGGGAGTGCTGACTGTAGATTCCGTTAAGATTCCGGCGGCAGCGGAGAGCGTGGCGTAAACCAGGGCGCACCGCAAACCGACGTTCACTTCGAATGGCTCAAAGTCGCGTTTTTTAAGGGCGATTCTCCTTGAGCCGTGGATAGTGCACCCTCGATGTATGGTAGTAGCAGTAGTAGGTAGCCACCTCTCGTTTAGTCCTTGGAACGTCCACTGGATGGCGGTACTTGTGTATGATGAATATATTGATACACAGCAGCCGGCACGGCCTTGCTGAAAGAAAGAGAAAGACGACTTACACAGTCGTATGTGCGAGAGACGCCCAAGTGGCCCGCCAAAGGAGCGTCATGAAGTTGGTTCAGGTCAGTCGCACGAAGATGTGCTGGTATGACGGGGAGCAAGTCATGGCCATATGGATCGAGGTTACGGCGATACAGCACCCCGTTTCTGACCAGGAACATTTGTAGAGATGCGCCGCGAGACACTGATTCAAGCTTGTCAATGATGCTTCGCAGGGAAGCATCCCGGCATTGTTCGTGGCCAAGGTTGAGTAGCTGCATCACAGACAGAAGGTCTGGAAAGGTGTCAGTATGGGCAGCTTCTTCCACAGGGTAGCGTGATAAACAATCCGCATCTTGATGCGACCGCCCTGTTTTGTACGTTACGGTGAACGTGCATTGTAGTAAACGTAGGGACCAACGAGCGAGGCGTCCTGTGGGATCCTTGAGTTAGGCCAGCCAGCAGAGCACGTGGTGGTCGGTAACTACCCGGAATGGACGCCCGTATAAGTATGGGCGAAACTTGGAGACTGCCCACACAAGAGCGAGACACTCACGCTCCGTGATTGAATAGTTGCACTCGGCGGTAGATAGCAGTCGGCTTGCATATGCTATAACACGGTCATGTCCGCATTGGTGTTGCAATAGCATTTCCCCTATGTCGTGCCCACTAGCGTCAGTACGAACCTAGGTTGGAGCTGATAGATCGAAATGAGCTAAAATCGGCGGTGTTGTAAGGAGCGTCGTGAGCTGGGAAAAAGATGGAGCTTGATCAGCACCCCAGTAAAACGGGGTGTCCTTCATCAGAAAGTTTGTGAGTGGGCGTGCAATGATGGCGAAGTCTTTAACAAACCGTCGAAAGTAGGAGCACAAGCCCACAAAACTGCGAACGTCCTTTGTTGACTTCGGGACAGGAAAGTCTGTGACGGCGTGAATTTTCTCGGGATCCGGGCGGACTCCGGCGGCACCGACGAGGTGGCCAAGTACGGTTATTTGACGACGAGCGAAGTGGCATTTCGAAGAGTTCAATTGAAGTCCGGCTCAACGAAAAACTTCAAGAATCGCCGATAAACGATCGAGATGGAAGTCGAATGTGGGCGAGAAAACGATAACGTGTCTAAATAACATAAGCAGGTTGACCATTTAAACCCTTGGAGCAATGAGTCCATCATTCTTTCGAATGTAGCCGGCGCATTACAGAGACTGAAGGGCATAACTTTGAAGTGATAAAGAACGTCAGGAGTGACGAATGCGGTCTTCTCACGGTCCATCTCTTTTGCAGCGATCTGCCAATAGCCAGAACAAATGTCGATAGTGGAAAAATACGTAGCACCGTAAAGGCAGTCTAAGGCATCCTCGATTCTAGGCAACGGGTAAACATATTTCTTCGTAATTTTGTTGAGATGCCGATAATCTACACAAGAGCGCCATGTTCCTTCCTTCTTTCTGATCAGGACGACAGGAGAAGCCCAGGGGCTACAAGAGGGCTCGACTATGTCTTTTGCAAGCATCTTTTCTACTTCCTGTTTTATGACTGTAGCTCGGACGCGGAAACCCGGCATGGACGTCGGTGAATCGGGCTCGCGTCGCCAGTATTGATGCGATGAGTAACAACACTCGTTCGGCTTAAGGCCGTGCTGGTGAAGTCGAAAATATCACTATAGCACTCCAGGACGTCACGGAGGGCTTTCGCTTGATCAGGAGCGAGGTCTGATGGCACCATGTGGTCAACGTCGACGCCCGATGAACATGATAGAATTGGTTCATGGTCTGAGGTGCAGCAATCATTCACTCTGGAGGGCTCAACCGTATGGTCTTGTAGGGCAGTAATTTTGGCCAAGGAGATACCTCGGGGAAGAATTTGGGCAGTGAGGGCAAAATTGACAATATGAAGGCATGTGCGTCATCAACGTCACCTTCGAGTGACATCATGCACATAGCTCGACTCAAGCCTTATCACCCTCTTTCTACCGCATCCGAGTTGCTCAAGCACCGAGACGGTGCTTCTTTCTACCGCCGGGGGGTTAGGATACACAACAGCCGGCACAGCCTTGCTGCAGGAAAGAGAAAGACGACGTCGGTTGCTGGTTGTTGATGAACTGTCGCCATCTTGTTCGCCAAGCACGGTCCATCGTATATAATTTATTTAAACAGTTACTCGTAACAATATGATGACAAGATGCGAGATTGTGGTACTTGGAGTGTTCACTAGACGGATGAACGGACGGACGGACGGACGGACGAACGAACGGACAGACAGACAGACAGACAGACAGACAGACAGACAGACAGACAGAAGCACGAACGGACGGAAGTACGGACCGACGGACAGACGGACGCACGGACGGACAAAAGCATGGACGCATGGACGCTTCGGCCCACTCATCATGATTCACTCCGTGAATATGCTGTGAATTTTTATAAGGAAACGGAGAAGGACAGGCGGCTGTGACAGTGGTGTGGGGCCTATCTTTCTCTCGACGCTCTGTATTTGAAATTGCGCCATCCCGCTCGCACGACTACGGTAGCAGACAGCTTGTCCTAAGTTAGGCGGTGTGCGGTAGGTACTAGCTGTTTTGTCAGTACACCTCAACCGTACTGATCAAGACACTGATTTGCATCGTGAGCAAATAGTAGCTGCATGCCCGGATTCGCAAGCAGTGCTTAAAAAAAATGAACAACCATCCATTCTTAGCACGGAGCCACTAGGGAAACCCTTTGAAATATTTTGTCCATGCACCTCGAGTTGTCTATTAATGCACGCTCGCGCTGCCCACATACTGGCTTCCGGGTTAGCTTAATCCAGCTTTACTCACGATGCCGCGTCGCATGCGTCCTTACCCTGGCGGCAAAGTCGCGAAACGGCCCCTAATCTCAGAGGTCTCCTTTCTAGTAGCACCAGTTGTGACGGCTCGGAGCAAAACGGCAGAAGGCAGCACAGGGAAATTTAAAAGCCAGATTGATAGAGCCAACGCCATTGAAGAGCGTTGATCTCGGAATCGATGTCTGGGCCAGGATGATATTCTTTTTAAATGCGAAGCATTTCTTCACGAACTTCGGCGACTTTGAGCATGTCTATCTATCTAGCCGCCTTTGACTTTTAGCTCTCCTGGCCGTTTCGATTATGGTATCGATACCAAACTTAGTAATGGCATAAGATGACTGTATGAAGAACATATTTGATTAGTAATAACATGAAAATCATGACATGTATGTCACGAATGTCATGATTTACATTTCATGGCCCTGCAGCTCTTGCGGTGGTTTCGTTCGCATAGCATGTGGCAAAACCGGTATGGTATGGTATGATTGCATGGCGAGCACAAGCAAAGGGACCCTAACATGAAAATCATGACATGCGTGTCATGTAACAACATTACTACATGCCACGCTCACGATGCGCTCGCAGCCGTTTCGCTAGCTTCACATGTTGCAAAGTGGGTATTACGCGACGAGAACGGACGATATAGGTAAATGACACATCCAAACAAGATAATCACGATATGCGTGTCATGTAGCAACATGACTACATGACACACTCATGATGCGCTCGCGGCCGTTTTGATAGTCTCAGATATGCCAAATTTGGCATTACATGACGCTAATGGATGACGAAGGTATGTGACTGGTGCAAACATTATAAGCATGAGATGCGTGTCACGTGAGAACATCACTACATGCCACAGTCAAGGCGCCAATACATTTTTAGACGTGACGCGGTGCGCGTGCTCGCCGGCGTTCCTTTTGTCACGTCACGCCAGCGTTGCCACGCCAGGCGCCGGTCCTGCCATATACTCGCAGGCGCGCGCCGCGCTGCGTTGCTTTGATGCATGCGCGTTTCAGCGCATCCAGCATCCCTCCGTCACGAAAAGAGGGAGACGCAGTGTTATCTAGGTAACGCCACGGCCCGAAATGCAGCATGACACATTTCGCACCGGTTGCCAACGGGCCGCGCCAGCAGACGCTGGTCGCGCCTATCGTCCGACTATAAAGTGCTCGCGTTTTGCTAACGTAGCGCCGCTGTGCCCCGCGTGCGCGCGCGTCAACGCTACATTGGAGTATATTGGCCCCTAATGATGCGCTCGTGGCAGTTTTGCTAGCTCCACATATACCAAACTTGGTGTTACGTGACGTCACTGGATAACGAAATATATGAGTGGTGCAAACATGATAATCCTGACACGCGTGTCATGTAAGCACATGACAACATACCACGCTCATAGCGTGCTCACATTCGTCTCGCTAGATCCACATGTACTAAATTTGGTATCACGTGACGTGAGTAGATGGTGAATGTAAACAATCATTTACCTCTACCTCGTAACGTTGTGCTGAGTGGCATATCAACATTTACCACTTGTGCTTCGAATATCATCGATTCCCACAGTACGTGGGATCTGCCTTTTTTTTTAAACTAAATAGGCTTTCGGTCTGAGCAATCCGAATTTCCCTGTGACTTCGTGCTACAAACTGGTCTCTGTTAGCTAGCCATTTTCTGATGGTTCTGCCACCTTGCAGGATTCCTCAGAACCCATTTGCATATGAGAAAGACCGAGAGTGCCGATGTTGTTCCCGGTATTTTCCCGTGAATCGAAAACCCCCTTTTAACGCACCTGACCATTCGGCTTTTCCGCCAAAAATGCGAGACACCACTTACGATTCAATGAACAGAGAAGTTATAAACCATTTATACAAATGATCAACTATACTATCAATCGATTTGTGGCCATGTGGATTCACAGTTTGTGCACAGCTGTCAAGGGGCGTAAATCTACTATGATATAGCATGATTTGGTGATCAATTTCTTGACTGATTTGCATAACCAGTCAATTGACGCATTCGTACGACATTATGTGCCCACCAATAGGGATGAACCTTAAACAACTGTCTCAATTGTTGAGACTCACACCGCGCTGGAATTAAACACACAAATAAAGGACACACTGAAGCACAGGTAGGACACACACGAGCGCGTGTCCTACCTGTGCTTCAGTGTGTCCTTTATTTGTGTGTTTAATTCCAGCGCGGTGTGAGTCTCAACAATGTTCAACCAACTAGCCCCCACTCTTGCCCTTCTAACTGTCTCAAGGTTGACGGAACAAGCAGGCCTTTGATTTACTTATAAAATCACATGCTTTCTTAGAATCGATTGTATGTTCATTCAACTGATCTGCGAAGAAGTTTACAGCTGCACTGACGAATTAATTTTGATTTCAGTGTTCAAGTAATGGCTTATTGGCTTGGCGAAAAATCACAGCACACCACGGTGTGATTGATGACGAGTGAACAAAGCTCCGGAGCGAATCATCGGTAAAACCATGAATCTCCCGTGTGTAATTCGCCCAGTTGATCATCGTGTAAAGACATCATGAGAAACAGTGCATGAGTATATATAGGAAGCAACTTTTATTTGCTCTTAGAGGCGATGATTGATAATTGATATGTGAGGTTTAACATCCCAAGACCACCATATGATTATGAGAGACGCCGTAGTGGAGGGCTTTGGAAATTTCGACTACCTGGGGTTCTTTAACGTGCGCCAAAATCTGAGCACACGGGCCTACAACATTTCCGCCTCCATTAGAAATGCAGCCGCCACAGCCGCGATTCGAACCCGCGACCTGTGGGTCAGAGCCGAGTACCTTAGCCACTTAGAGGGCCTCTTAGAGACGATGGATGGCTCGCAATTCACCTTCCTTATGACGGCTTATGGTTTGTGAAATGAAGAATGAGTGGTTCCTGTTTAGGTTGCAGTGGAAAACTTGCAAATAACAGGTAAATGCATGTTCCTCGGATCGTTGTTGGTTTCATGTGGTCATACGATATACATCCATGCGTCCAACCATGAATCCGTCCATACGTCTGTCCGTATGTCCATGCGTCCGTTCATCCGTCTATCAGTCTGCTGGTCTGTCTGTCTGTCTGTCTGTCTGTCTGTCTGTCTGTCTGTCTGTCTGTCCGTCCATCCGTGCGTGCGTCTATCCAGTGAACACCCCAAGTATCGCCATCTCCCATCTCGCATCCCCTGTGGCACATACCCGTTCTAAGCGGTATGTGCCACCAGTGGCTACGTACATCACAAACAACAAACGCCACGGAATGCACAGACCCACGCCCTAAGGAGCTTCGCCCCTAAAAAGTCACGGCCTAACCAATTGATACACAATTGTATCGGGCCAATTAGTACGAATCCATCCTTGGTAGGATTTATTATTTTTTTCTCTTTCATCCTGTTTATATACTATGACTTTTGCAATAAACGTTCAGTTGAAGTTAAGCGCTTGTGTTCTGTGTAAAAGTTGCTGCGCTTCCTACCAAGATTAACTTGTTGATTGAGTGGAGGTTAATCACTTACTGACTTCTCACTCACTTAGTGAATGAGTGAGTGAGTGAGTTGAGTGAGTGAGTTGACTGAGTGAGTTGAATGAGCGAGTTGAGTGAGTGATTGATTGATTGATTTGTGGGGTTTAACGTCCCAAAACCACCATATGATTATGAAACACGCCGTAGTGGAGGACTCCGGAAATTTTGACCACCTGGGGTTCTTAAACGTGCACCCAAATCTGAGCACACGGGCCCACGACATTTCCGCCTCCATCGGAAATGCAGCCGCCGCAGCCGGGATTTGAACCCGCGACCTGCGGGTCAGCAGCCGAGTACCTTAGCCACTAGACCACCGCGGCAGGGCGAGTTGAGTGAGTGAGTGAATGAGTGAGTGAGTTGAGTAAGTTGAGTGAGTGAGTTGAGTTAGTGAGTGAGTTGAGTGAGAGAGTTGAGTGAGAGAGTGAGTGAGTTGAGTGAGTGAGTTGAGTGAGTGAGCTGAGTGAGTGAATGAGTGAGTTGGGTGAGTTGAGTGAGTGAGTTGAGTGAGTGAGTTGAGTGAGTTGGGTGAGTTGAATGAGTGAGTTGAGTGAGTTGAGTTCGTGAGTGAGTGAGTTGAGTGAGTGGAGTGAGAGAGTGAGTGAGTTGAGTGAGTGAGTTGAGTGAGTGAGTTGGGTGAGTTGAATGAGTGAGTTGAGTGAGTGGAGTGAGTGAGTGAGTGAGTTGAGTGAGTGAGTTGAGTGAGTGAGTTGAGTGAGTGGAGTGAGTGAGTTGGGTGAGTTGAATGAGTGAGTTGAGTGAGTTGAGTGAGTGAGTGAGTTGAGTGAGTGAGTGAGTTGAGTCAGTTGAGTGAGTGAGTTGAGTGAGTGAGTTGAGTGAGTGGAGTGAGAGAGTGAGTGAGTTGAGTGAGTGAGTTGGGTGAGTTGAATGAGTGAGTTGAGTGAGTGAGTGAGTTGAGTTAGTGAGTGAGTGGAGTGAGTTGAGTGAGTGGAGTGAGAGAGTGAGTTGAGTGAGTGAGTTGAGTGAGTGAGTTGAGTGAGTGAATGAGTGAGTTGAGTGAGTGAGTGAATGAGTGAGTTGAGTGAGTGAGTTGGGTGAGTTGAATGAGTGAGTTGAGTGAGTGAGTTGAGTTAGTGAGTTGAGTTAGTGAGCGAGTGAGTTGAGTGAGTGAGTTGAGTGAGTGAGTTGAGTGAGTGAGTTGAGTGAGCGAGTTGAGTGAGCCAGTTGAGTGAGTGAATGAGTTGAGAGTGAGTGAGTGAATGAGTGAGTGAGTTGAGTGAGTGAATGAGTGAGTTGAGTGAATGAGTGAGTTGAGTGAGTTGAGTGAGTGAGCGAGCGAGCGAGCTATCATGAGTCTCAGTCTGTTTATCTCCACTGCCGGACATGCGCCTCTCCCAAATGATCTCCAGTTCAGCATACCCCATGCAAGATGATTTCATTTTATCCCCGAAAACTTCTCGCTTTCGGCACTCGATTGATCAATTGATCGATATATCGGGTGACTGCTAGATTATTGAGTAACCACTAACAAAGTATACAGGGCAATCCCTCTAGCACAGCTCACCTGAGAGCGGGCACGCATCGACGCAGCTGGACGAGCACCTCGACGACCAGCGACAGCTGCGACCGTGGTGCGAACACCGTGACCGCCAGGGGTCCTCGCCAGCGTTCGCTCAGCGCCACCAGATAGTGCAGGTGATTCGCCGTGCTCTGCGTCACGAGGGTCACGTCCGGACGCACGTGGTTTCGAGACCCTGCGCAAGAGGGAGCAGGTGGTCACACGTCGTTCCAGTCACTATAGTTACTCAGTACGCTACCTATAAGCTATAGGTAGAAAAACAAAAGGAGCGAATCGTTAGAGCCTCGTTTCTTTGTTTATAAAACCTTAGTAAAGACTAACAGATAATGGAGCCAAAGAAAGTACAGGGGACATTACCAGTACTCTTTTAATTGTATTGTAGTAATTATCATTTAAATGAGAACAAATACGACGGAAGGACAACATCCCTCCAGAAGGGGCCGAACCTGCAAATTTGGTATTAAATCACCATCAGCCTAACTAAGCGCACTGCAGGGCAAAGTCCTCTCCTATGCTCCACCGATCAACCGGGTCCTGTTCTTTTTGCTGCCATGCTATACCCGAAAAATTCTCAATCTCATCTAACCACTTAACTTGCCGTCTCCCCCCTCGCACGTTCCTTTCCTGAGTGAACCCAGCCCGTTCCCCTAATTACCACTGGCTATACTGCCCACGCACTACTTGTCAGACCCATGTCCATTTCTTCTTTTTGATTTAAAACTACAACCTCCTTAACCACCGTTGGTTATCTGGCGCAATATGCTCTCTTCCTCTCCCATGATGTTACACCTATCGTTTTCCTTTCCGTCACTCGCTGCGTCGTCTTCGGTTTAAGTTGGCATAACGCGTTGTCCCAAAGTTGCAGGTTCAGTCTCTGCCGATGAATTTGTACCGAGTAGTAGTAGTAGTAGTAGTAGTAGTAGTAGTAGTAGTAGTAAGTAGTAGTAATAGAAATAGTATTAGTAGTGGTAGTAGTAGTAGTAGTAGTAGTAGTAGTAGTAAGTAGTAGTAATAGAAATAGTATTAGTAGTGGTAGTAGTAGTAATAGTAATAGTAATAGTAGTAGTAGTAGTAGTAAGTAGTAGTAATAGAAATAGTATTAGTAGTGGTAGTAGTAGTAGTAATAGTAATAGTAGTAGTAGTAGTAGTAGTAGTAGTAGTAAGTAGTAGTAATAGAAATAGTATTAGTAGTGGTAGTAGTAGTAATAGTAATAGTAATAGTAGTAGTAGTAGTAGTAGTAGTTGTTGTTGTTGTTGTTGTTGTTGTTGTTGTTGTTGTTGTCGTTGTCGTTGTTGTTGTTGTTGTTGTTGTTGTTGTTGTTGTTGTTGTTGTTGTCCTATTATTAGTGGCGCATAACCACTGTGGAAGATCGGCCAAGAATCGAATGGTTTTAAAATTTACTGTTCAGATTTGGAATGATGGAGGTATAACAGAAAGATAATCGATAGCCTAGCAAAGTGTGGTGCTTAATGTAATGCATGTAAATATTTGCATAAACGAATTTGTTCTTAAAATAGAGCAATAATCTGATTTTATACGTATATAATTATGTGGACATGTTAGGATAATGAAACTGGTTAATTAGTCAACATATTAGTTTCATCAATATAGTTCCGGACGGCCGCGCATACTGTCGCATTAGAGAAAACAGAAATGGAAGCTTCAAAAGACAAAATGACAGGCAGAGATAAGTCCATACCAATACCACGTAAAGGTATTTCTAATGGTGTTTTAGATGCGGAAGCATCTTATACTCGCGCCTTGTAGTGCGCCGTCCGCGCCGTCCACGCCGTCCGCACCGCTTCTCGAACATTCGACAGCTGACGCGCGCGCATGCGCCGTCGCGCCGTCGCCAACTCTTTCACCATCTGTGCATCCCTTCCTCCTCTACACACCGCGCGCGCTTCACTCCTCCACCATCTGTGCACCCTTCCTCCTCTACACACCGCGTTCGACATCTACAATTCTCCTGATTCTCCAGTGGACGCGCATGTGGCGTCGCGCTTCGAGAACATTCAACAGCTGACAGTGCATGCGCCGTCGTGCTGTATATATACTCAAGGTCGGCGCTCGCTCGCTCAGTTGCCGCTCGTCGGTTGGTTTGTACGGCGCGTCGACGTCCAAGGTCGCGGTGAAATGAATTCCAACGAATCCACAAACACAATGATCGACGTCCCTTCGACCAGCGCCGCCCTTTCGCATACGTGTGTACGTGTTCACTCATTTAACACCCCCTCCTACAACCACGTTAACCAATTTAGCCATCGACCCAAGTAAGTCGCAATTTAACACCCCATTTCACAACCACGTTAACCAATTTAGCCATCGACCCAAGTAAGTCGCACTTTAACACCCCGTTAACCAATTATATGCTCCGCATCCTCCTCAGTGTTGCCCCGAGGGAAGCTGCGGGCAATTTTTTTTGAGTACTTCAGCGGTGACGGAGCGCGCGCCGGTGAATGATAATGATCATTTTCTACCAACGACAAACCTAAAATCTCCAGACGACGCGTCTCAAACGCGCGGCCCACGGACTTCTCGTTAGCAGCCCGCGCTCGCACGAGAATCAAAGTGTTGTGACTTTGCCAAATGGCATTCGCATTATTAGGGAGTTTTAGAACGGCGCACCGCGAGCCCTTGCGGTCGCTGCCAATGCACATGCGTCGTAACGCGAGTCGGCGTTCGCGGATCGCACGCAGAAAATCCGAAATCGCGTGCGGCGATCGCAGCCCGCATGTGGCCCGCAAGCGCTGGTTTCGAGGCTACGGTGTCGCTGCGATCGTGCGTTGCGGTTCGCAGCAGGGCAAACGATATTCTAAAACTCTTCTGACGCCCGCTTCGCACGCAACGCCCGCAGCGCTTGCAAACGATATTCTAAATCTCCCTATTAGCGACTTCAAAAAAAACGCATACGCAACGCTATGTGTTCACGTTTTCGCCAACTGCAGATGCGTCGTACGCCGACCTCTTGTGGTCTCCCGTCGAGTGAGCGAGTTAAGGTGCAACCTCAAGGACCTCAAATCTTTGCGTTCTAGAAGTTTGCTATTCTAAAACCCTCTTTTTTTTTTCGCCTATCCCACGTTTAATAACGCTTTGTTCGGGTGAGCTACAACAGACACTAGACTGGTCTTAAGCACTTCTTTTTTAGGCCCCCATACGATTATGTGTCGACACAACACCATGAAACTGTTAGTTCAGAACTGTCATCATTGTGGATATCAGTACAGATACCTTCACCGGAAACCTGAAGGGAGCCATGTATAAGGTACCGGAAAGGCGATGTCTGAAACAGCAACGTTAGCAGACAGTTTCTTCGCCCCCCCACCCCCGTTTTGACTTTCTTTACAGTTCCTTCTGTTGTTGCAGCAAAATTTCTGACTGTACCCGCCAGCTGAGATCAGTGTGACGTCACTGCTCTAGACCATAACAGCCACAGACTTTGGCTGAAAGTAGTATATACGAACAGCTTCCTCCACAAAATACATCGATCCAGCTAACCGCAATTCCACTGTGCCCATGAAAATGAAAACGTTGGTCATGCTTATTCGGAGTGCGTAAAGTAGGCAAATGAAACAGGAAAGTTAAAGAAGAAGCAAGCAAGCTTGAACAGACCACCCCTCACATTCTAAAAAAGTTACTTGAACTATGGCTTGAGATTGATCTCCAGAAAATCGGGAAGATTTTCTTCAAAGACTTCTTCGCGGACACCAGACTGGATAAGCGCTTGTGCTATACTACTACGAATTGAGAGATATGGAATGATGTGTTAGCAGAAATACTGCGGTAGAAAGAGGAACGTGGGAACTTTTGTTGCAGTGCGAACTGCTGCAAGAAAACGGTACATTGTCATGTTATCTCAACTTATCTCAGTGTGGCATTACGTTGTTCTTTCTTCGCTCATTGTTGACTTTGGGTCCCCTTAGGGTTTTTTTTTTCTTTCTGTATTCTGTAGAACTTATTGATAAGAATTAGCCGATGTGATATTCACCTCAACCTCTCCACAGCAAGAGAGCTACAACAGAACAGAAAAGCCCTCCTGTAAAAATTTTTAAAAGCCACCATTTCGCCACAAGGGCGAAGCAAGAAATGCGACAGCATCAACTCGGAATGTAACGCTGAGAAGGGCTAGCAGATCGAAACGCACAGCACGCTGCTGACGCACAAATGACGCACAATAACAACACACACCGGACGAGAGCTAACTAACAACGTTTACAGTTCAACGCTTAACGCGGTGTTTAAACAAGAAACGGGCCCACAAAAAGTAATCACAGGTAAATACATGAGTGCGAACTAACGAGTGTCGTGTCCCAGTTGATACTTCGCTGTGTTTGAAAAGCGCGCTCTTTTCGCTAAGAGAGCCTGCCCTGCGAGCGAAGTGACCTTTGTGATCCAGGCAAATAACGCAACGGTTCCAGTACAGTACTGTAGTTCCGGTGAAAAGCCAACGTACACGATTCTTATAACCGAAGGATAAGCGCGCGCGCACAAACACCTAACCCCTGCCCCCATCCACGGGGCAAAGTACGCGTGGGAGATAAGCGCACGTTGGCGCATCGCGACAAGCTGGCTGCCGAGCATGGGCGGCTGTTTGTTTCTTTTATTTGTTGAACTTTCACACACACACACACACACACACACACACATATATATATATATATATATATATATATATATATATATATATATATATATATATATATATATATATATATATATATATATATATATATATATATATATATATATATATATATATATATATGACCAACCACCCCACACGCGCAGTGACGTGTTAAACTCGGCGATCAGAGGCGTTTACTGCATTGCTCTTTGTTGAGGCCTGGTTTAGACCAATCGAAGAACTGCGTGCTGAGTGACGTCGCCGATCACCCAGTTGACGTCACTGCGCGTGAAACAAGGTTGGTCACGATCAATAAAAGTGCGAGAGCTTTTTCATGCGCGTTTCGGAGCTTGTTGTTGGGCCCTTTAAGCAGCTTGACGAAGGAAGAAGAGAAAGACAATGACGAGCGATCGGTACCCACGCTGTTAGTTAGCGCTTACGGTATTGAAACATGTGTCCAGCTGTCGCGATTCCCGCCTTTAACGCAGCCTTGTCTGAATTGGCGGAGGTGCTGGGAACGCCTATAGTCTTCATCCTGGAACAGCTGGAACTACGTAACCGGACACTACCGCGACCTGTCACGGCGGCTTATGCGGGACCACCTCGGGATGCTCCCGATGCCGCACCAATGCCTGTTTTCTGCGCTGGCGCAGAAAAAAGGCGTATGTTTTTTTTTTTTTTTTTTTTTTTTTTTTTTTTTTTTTTTAGTGGCATCCCAGTTCACGTCGCTCGCCACTGCCGCCGGCGACTCTTTCCTCGTCGTGACAGTTAAGGGGCCTCAAACTACGTTCAGGCGCAGTCGCCATATGCCGCAGCCTCCAACTACATTCCGGCTCACCCTCCATATGCCGTTCCTGTTGATACCCCTCCAGACCCGACTACTAGCCACCACCGATCCAACAACCGCCGGTCAACTTCTCCTCAATGCTACGTCACCGCAGCCCACTACGAGGGGAAAACTGACAACTGCAGTTCCGGGGGAAGAGCTGCGTTACTGTCGAACAATTCAAGACCTAATCTTTGTCCTGAGAACGAAATTGAACTATCTGTAGATGGCGTCCGTCACCCATGTCGACACTGGAGCAACTGTGTCTGTCATAAGCGAAAAACTCTGCCGCAATTTGAACAAGGTGACCCCTCCCCCTACCGACCCCTCCTCTTTGCGAACGGCTACATCACACTACATTCAGCCGTCGTCATTGTGCACCGCGCGAGTCGTTATTCGAGGTGCCATGCATGTCGTCGTATTCGTGGTCCTGTTCCGTTCCTCGCATGACGTTATTCTTGGATGGAATTTCCTATCGTCAAATTCTGCTCTAGTAGACTGCGCCTGTTCTGAACTAACATTGTCTATGTCCAGCTTCGACCCTGAAGATTGCTAATCCAGTGAAGTGTTCGCAGCTTCGGACGTCACCATTGAACCATTCTCCGCCACTCTCATTCCGGTATCATGTGCCCCTGTTGCGACAGCACCTGTTCTTTTTATGCCATCACCTAGTAACGCGCGCCGTCGGAACGTCTTGATTCGATTCGCTAATAGAGAGTTTTAGTACTGCGGAATGGTGCTACGTACGCATCACGCAAGCGCCTTGCGTTACGTGGCGTCGTTTGCCACTAATCGGCTTTTAGTACGCCGTAGTCCCCGCGTACGTAACGAGAAAGAAGTGTGTTGCGCCATCTGGTAGATCAAAATAGAAGCACGTATTGTTGACAGCCAATGTGAGCCAATCCAAGTGTTATAGCCAGAATATGGCCATATTTTAAGCCACAGAGCCGGTCGGTGCTTGCCTCCGATGCCGCCATTTTGCAAAACGAAGTCTCGCGCTGTCGCGAACTTGTTCGAGAGCGGCGCGATCACCTCATACGTACGCACGCACGCATCTCATGCGTGCGTACGTAGCGGCTGCGTACGTAACGCGATACGTGCGCGTCGCAGTCTGCGCATGCGCACTGCGCAGAACGTGGCGTTCTTACGTACGCAACGCCGCCACGTACGCAGCGTACGCAGTACTAAAACTCTCTATTGTCGTACTCTACAACGGTTATTCTGGGGTGTACTCATGTTATCCTTCTGCTAGTGCTTCATTAGTACTCCGTGGGGAATCTCTCGGAGAATACGAACATTCTGACTGCGTTTTCCCTGCGGCTATGCCCGACCCTGCGATGTCAGTCTCGATTTGTGCCGTCACACCACCTACTGCGGATGCTGACAACGTTGAGTTTTTCTCCAACGCTACTAATCCATTAACCAACGCGAAGAAACCGTTAACATTCTACTCCGTTCCCGCGCTTCACTCAAATGCGATCAGCCATGTTTAGGCCGAGCATCCGCAGTCGTCCACACTATTGACACCGGCCTTATAAGGGCCACTCGCCAGGTTTGACAATTTTCATCTGACAAGCACAATGCGTATAGATGCGGCGTTCATGATCAGGTCTGCCAAAATTTGCAACGCTACGCGCCGCGTAAATGCATCAAATTTCAATATGAACGCTGCTCCCCCTTCCTTTTGCGGGCGCGCGCCCAGAGAGGGCATAACATGCGCGTATGAATGGCCCTACGTACACGGCAATGCAGTGAGGTTGATCCTCTACGTAGACGACTCTCCTCTGACGCTCCGACAATGGCACATGGCACGTGACATTGCGAAAATTATTTAACACAACATGCGTAGTTTATGTATTTGTTGCTTCAAGAGATTGATCAATCTCTACATAAATAATTAATGCTATGACGGTAGAATGTCAGCGTTATTTTTTTTATTTTTTACCCGTGAATTGACACGAGATGCGGGGCTATAGTGCCGGCGTTTAGCATGCGTTCGTGTCCCCGCAATTCCACGGTCGGCCCATTCTCTATGGTGGAGCCCATAAAGCAGACGACAGCCGTGGAACGCTCCTACGCGTTCGCAAACTCATTGTGGTCATCTATTCTACCGCCTCTAAGCTTGATCTAAGCCAGCGTTTCCGAACTACCCCAAAGAAACGCACAGCGAACTACGACATAAAATAATAACACTGCGTAGTCAACAACAACAAAAAACTGTCCCCGATTCTGCATGTTACACTGCATATGTCGTCGAAAGACTATAGTCTTGCGTCAGGAGAGAGTGAAGAGAACGTTTATTTGAGGTTCTGTGCAAGAAAATTAATTAATGGTATACTGGAGGAGCTGTGGGAGTGCCTCGAGCGTGTAGCGGAGGTGAACGAGTGCATCGAGGCACGTTAGACACGAGCGCCATCTGGCAGTTCGAAAAAGAAGGAAACCGTGCGCGCCCGCGGAGAAAGATGCGTGCCAGTCACGGAGGTGATAAGGTTGATTGATATGTGGGGTTTAACGTCCCAAAACCACCATATGATTATGAGAGACGCCGTTGTGGAGGGCTCCGGAAATTTTGACCACCTGGGGTTCTTTAACGTGCACCCAAATCTGAGCACACGGGCCTACAACATTTCCGCCTCCATCGGAAATGCAGCCGCCGCAGCCGGGATTTGAACCCGCGCCCTGCGGGTCAGCAGCCGAGTACCTTAGCCACTAGACCACAGTGGCACGGAGGTGATAAGGTGTAGAACGCAAAGCGATGGGCAGGTGCCACCACCGTGTCGTCTTAGAAAAACGTTGGAAGCACTTAGCTTTTTGAGCATCGCGTTGCACTGTCAGCGCAGCGTGATAAACACTATGGTCCTTAGAAATTACTTGTGTGTGCCTTTTCTAGTATAAAGGCACACATACAAAACATCGACGTGTTGTTATGGTGCCTCGGATATGCGCAATAATTGCATTCTAATTGACAATCAAACAAGTATGAACGCTGAACCTTGAGCAATATTGGTGGACGCTGCGGATAGGGTTGGCCGTTTGGTGCCATTTGAGGTATCGGTAAGGGCGGACAAACAGACAAATGTACAGACAGACAGACACAGACAGACAGACAGACACAGACAGACAGACAGACGGACAGACCAAAATTTTTACGTCGAAGGTCCCCAAGAAAGACTATCATCTTTAACTATCGTCTTTATTATCGTCTTTAAAACGCTGCTCGCGTGCACGGGGGTTGGGCTTGTTCGGGCACGTCATGAACACGTGACCTCTTGGTCGGATGCCGGAGAGGGTAGGGAATAGATTTGGCTTGCGAAGGCTCCGCGGAGAAGCAGCAAGGGTTTCCAGCTCACCTCCTCTCATCCTCGCTTCGCGCCGCTTAAAAAAAAATGGGAGCATATCCACGGAGTGAATGATGGATAGCGGGGCGAAGCATCCGTCCGTCCATTCGTTCTTGCTTCCATTCGTCCATGCGTGCGTCTGTGTGGCCACCCGAGCGTTCATCCGCCCGTCTGTGCGTGCGTCCGTTCGTGCGTCCGCACGTCTATCTGTGCGTCCGTCCATGCGTCCGTCCATGCATCCGTCCGTCGGTGCAGCCATCCGTGCGTCCGTCCATGCATCTGTCCGTGTGTCCGTTCGTCCACCTATTCAACACTCCAAGTACCACCATCTCTCATCTTTTCATCATATATTCCCCATATAGAAGCACCGCCATCCAGCGGACATTCCAAGGACTAAACGAGAGGTGGCACACGCACACTTTCTTACGGCTTGCGCTTCGTGTCTACTTCCCACCTTTAACTACCTCGAGTTCATGGTATATACTAGTTCACTGTATTCATGGCACTGCGGCCCAACGTTCGCTAAACCTTTCTAAAACCTATAGGAGGTTACGCCCAGCGACTATAACGTAGCAACCCTTTCTTGTCTTCTGTGCGTTGTTGAACCGTAAAAAATTCGCAGCGTGCGCGTTAACTAAAAGCCTAATTCTCCTGTCTCTCATTCCCCCTTAGCAGCCATTGGCATGTACATTGAGCACTATCTTTTATTGTTCAACAACGCACAGAAGAAATCCCTCACCGGCACCACCTTGGAGTTAAAAATGTTATACTTGTTACACACTACTACAACGGCTACGAGGGACGAACGGGTGCCGCTATACGGAGCTTCGCCCCTAAAAATCAGTTTTCTCAGCTCGTAATGAAACGATTCAAAATCATTTTGTGGCAGAACCTTCCTCATCGGACACCCAACAACTTCCACATTCTACCTAAATTTGGTAAAGGGCCTGGTGAGTGGCCCTTTAACAAGCCTTACTACGACAGCGTTCATACCGTGTGTTGTCAGCTGCAACACCATGCCATCAACTAACAAGTGGATGACATGATGAAGCGTGGCATCGACGAGTTATCCAACAGTCGCTGGGCTTCACCGGTAGTCCTCGTTAAGGAAAAAGACTGGTCCAACAGGCTCTGCGTTCACTACTGCGGACTCAATAAAATTACGCGCGAAAACGTCTACCCTTTACCCAGTTCTGATGACGCATTGGACTGCCTACGGGGAGCAGATTTCTTTTCTTTATTGCATTTGCGTTCTGGATATTGGCAGGTGGATGTAGTCACATCTCCCGAAGACGGCATTTGTAACACCTGACGGACCCTACGAATTCACCGTTATACCCTTCGGCCTATGCAACGCGCCTGCGTTGCATAAGCCGAAGGGTATAACGAAGGGTATATATATATATATATATATATATATATATATATATATATATATATATATATATATATATATATATATATAGAGAGAGAGAGAGAGAGAGAGAGAGAGAGAGCGCAGCGACTGCAACAACCAGCCGACAGCCGAGACTGTCCATATAATTGCTACCGCATTATAAAAAAATCACAGCATATCCACAGAGTGATTTATGATGAGTGGGGCGAAGCGTTCGTCCAACCATCCGCCCGCGCGTCCGTCCATCCGTTCGTCTGCTTGTCTGTCTGTCCATCTAGTGAACACTCCAAGTACCACGATCTCACATCCGTTGACCATATATTCATCATATAGAAGTGCTGCCATCCAGTGGCCATTCCGAGAACTAAACGAGAAGTGGTTACCTACTACTACTACTACTACTACTACTACTACTACTACTACTACTACTACTACTACTACTACTACTACTACTACTACTACTAAGACTACTACTACTACTACTAATACTACTAATACTACTACTACTAATACTACTACATACATCGCGAACGCACAACCCACGGCTTAAGGAGCTTCGCCTCTAAAACACGCATCCCTTACCGAGCAGACTATCGGCGCGCGCGAGGAAGTTGACGATGTGGAACTCTCCGCTGGAGTCGAGCACTGCGCTGCGCCGGATGGCGGCCAGCATCTGGCTCCGGTCCTCGAAGGCATCGCGCTGCGCCAGCGACGCGTCGCCTCCGGACACCGCGCCGCGGCTCTTGCGGGCCTCGAGCCGAGACAGCAGGGCGATGTGCACCACCTGCGCATGCGTTAGCAACGAGGGGCACAGCTGTAGAGCGGGCACGAAGACAAATCGTTCTGTATGCAACACACCGACACGTTACCAATGTACACAGTCGTCCCTTATGAAAGGGAACACGCGAGCGCGTGGCCTGCGCTCTGTGGCGGTTACGCAGCGGCTGCACCATCAACCGACAGCTAAATAAAGCACGTCTGCTTTTGGCGTCATCTATAGGCAAACAAACTGACGAGTCATTGGCGTTGGACAAGCGCTGCTAGACAACACTCCCGCTCCGGTCTGATAGCGGGAAGTGCCACCAACAGCGGACGAGCTTTCTTCAGCCGTCGGTTGATGAAGCTGTAGGCAGCCACCGCAGAGCGCAGGCCACACGATAAGACGTTTCCTTTCGTAAAGAACGACAGTGCACATTGGACAGTGTGTTGGTAGCGCGCCGACACTGTCATAATGACACAAGGTGCGGGTACCTGCTAGTCGGAATCCCATTTCATAGAGCAATTACAGTAGTAGGAAAGACACGGGACATGGAAACGAACGAAGAAGAGCGTTGACTTCCAAGTGAACTTTATCGTGAAGAGCGAGCAATTTACCAAAACCACAACGAGCGAAAAAAAAAAAGCCCAGCGTGTGATAAAAAACGCCCCCTCCCAAAACCCGCAGCTAACAAGAGCAAGCATTCTAAAGCAACATACCAGGAACAGCCATCACGACGTTGCAGTGCTCTATATACTCTTCTCTCATTTTTTCGAAACCTTTTTTTTTTTCGTATTAAAATAAATTCCAAGCAGCCTCTAAACCACCCAGAGCTCTACTTTTAGTTGTTGTGTAGCAGTTGTGAACTATAGTCGACAAGGAGCACGTAGCCACGAGAACTTTTTTTTAGAGTCGAAAAAACACAGTGCCGAAATAGCGGAGGTACGCGCGTTCGGTGATTCAAAAGAGGCTGCATGCTATGCTTCGTCTCTCCTCCTGGCCGAGGAGCAAGAGCGGCGAGCGCGTGCAGCCAAGAAAGGTTCTTCTGTAAATAACGTGACTAGACGAGAATACTGACGTCACGGCTCGCGCTGAAGGTTACCGCAAGGCCCATAGGATTGAACACGAAAGGGTACATCTCAATGTTCCACCGACGTGGTGCTAAACAGTGCCTATCGAGTGTTTGTTTATGCTTTCTTTTGTAACAAATTGTGTTTAGTAGCATCTATTGTATCATTGTGCTATTCCATTCATTGTTGCTTGATATCCATTCTGTTATTTTGTACATTCATGCCAAGTCTGCCACGTACATTCGAGTAATCGTGTGTTGTTCACTGCAACTTTAGTGATGTTTGTCGTGGGCCTTGGCACATAGATGTGCCGATGTCCATGTTCCCCTTATAGTTAGAATGTTATGATTTTTTTTGTCTTTTTGTACATATTGTAAACGAACGTTTTCTAAACAGTGTCTCAAGAAAGGCTACCGCGTTTAAAGCCGGCGGTACAGGTAAGTAGAGAGATGGATGTGGGCCTGCGACTCGCTCTCTGGATTTCGTGCCGACCGGTTGTGCCCACGCGATCTCCAACGACAGCGCAGCTGTGGCCGACTGGCTCGCCTACGCCATCTCTTGTCGCCGACAAGAACTTTCGCTGTGTGGTGCCCCGTCCTCGGACTCCTGCGACCGTGTCCATCTTTCCCATCTCCTCCTTACTTCCATCGTTTTCTGTCGTTCGCTGTCCTTGCGCCTCGCTCTCTCCTTCCTATATCTACCTTTTAATCCTATCCTTATCATCATCATCATCAGCCTGACTACGTCCACTGCAGGACAAAGGCCTCTCCCATGTTCCGCCAGTTAACATGGGAGAGGCCTTATAATCCTATCCTTATAATCCCTCCTTACCACCATTCCTCGTGAGCTACTCTTGAGGTGTCGCACTCTGATGCAGACAGTTACGGGACTCACTTTTCTCTTCTTTTCTCTTTATAGAACCACATAAGATACGGGCATGCAGTGGTTCCACCACTCTCACCTGTAGGACGGCGATGACGAGCACCAGAAGCACGATGAGGCTCCTCCAGATGGAAGGCATGTCCGGCTGGCGATTGTGATCATGCTACGCGAGCAGTTGTCCGCTGCTCCTCCTCTCCTTCGGCCGGCACTCGGTGCCTCCTCGCGTGGGCCGCCACATCGGCGAACAGGTGGACGACGGCCGCAAGCCGCGCACGGCCTGTGACGAGTAGACAGCGACAAAACTTTGATGAACGAGTCACTAAATTAACAACTCTACTCCACGATAGTTAAAGCGCGAGAACAGAACGTCGACAAAGAGACAAGAAGGACACGAGCTCGGCGGTTGGGCTAGACTGCACCTGCGCGCTCAGGTGCAGTCTAGCCCGGCCGTGTCTACTCTTGCCCGGTTCGTCTCGGCCCCACTAGATGGCACCACATATCCGGTCAAGTTTACAGTTACGCTATTCGGTATAACGCTACCGCAAAGAAGTTCGCAGACAAACAAGAACTCTCTACCGTGAACAAGGCTCCCGCACAGGAGCATTGTTCACAACAACCTAGGTTTTTATCTTGGTCGGCACTTTTTTTTTTCATTGTATTTCACTATTTGTCCACAACCAGACGGCATTCCGTCAGACTCTTGACCTGGTGTTTGTTATCCTTGCGGATACCTCATATTTTAGCCATCACAGGCCAATACAGAGGCAGCACCATTCCCACACAGCCGCCATGCGAAATCAATTAGCCAAAGTGAACAGGCATAACCACCTCGAAGTTATGTAAGCCGACAATTTGTACACTTCTAGATGTAAAAATCGAATGAGTTTATTAAAAGAGTTTATTGCTTCGCAAGATTACTGCCGCAAAAATTTTTCGAAGTCATGAAGTGCGAGCGAAGTTACAGGGATCTATCGCGCGCTTCAAACGCTTTCTCTCTACTCTCGTACCCCCCCCCCCCCCATTTTCTTTTTGTAAATCTACACAAGGTAGAGAAGGGGTGGATGGCAAGGGAGCCAGAACAGGCGTCCTTACATACAGAAAATGTGCTGCTTACATTTAGTGGGACCACGAGAGAGTGAATAAAACATTTATTTGCGACCGAGAAAGGAGTGTCGGTGAGTGGGCTCCTTAGTCCGGGATCCCATTGGCACGGCCGCTGTCCTCACTCGTCTCACGAGGGCCTCTTGGGTCTTCGGATCCGAGCTGGACAGAGCTGCCTCAAACCCCACAGTGTTGTACTGTGCTCTGGGTGGCAGAGGTGGATTGTGTGGGCATTCCCATACCTTTTGGTACAGGGTGGTTGATGTAGTGACGCAAAACCTGCACTGTGGTGCGTATGTGTCGGGATCTGACTTGGACAGTATGTGTGGATTGGGGTAAGACAAGGTCTGCAGGCGACGCCACGCTACCTGAGATTCTTTACTGATCTTTGGCCCCGGGGGCGGAAGTTTACGTCTTTCAAGTCTTTGATGTTCTAGAATATCTGTGTATGTTAGGAACGGGTCCATACGCATAGCCGAGGGTGGGTGCAATATGCCGTGGTCGGGACCACAGGCGAGCGCGTATGTATGTGGTGACATCTCTTGGCGGCCACGGAAACCCTGTAGCCCTCGACGCAAAAATCAGTCAGTGATTGATGATTGATATGTGGGGTTTAACGTCCCAAAACCACCATATGATCATGAGAGACGCCGTAGTGGAGGGCTCCGGAAATTTGACCGCCTGGGTTTTTCTTTTACGTGCACCCAAATCTGAGCACACGGGCCTACAGCATTTCCGCCTCCATCGGAAATGCATCCGCCGCAGCCGGGATTCAATCCCGCGACCTGCGTGTCAGCAGCCGAGTACCTTAGCCTCTAGACCACCACGGCGGGGAAAAATCAGTCAGTGACCATGGACTTTGGGTTGACGGCGCTGTCATTTGTGGCCATTGCTGAAGAAGTGTTGTAGGCCCCCTTCAAAGCTGCTACCACAACGAGGCTGGAATTGAAGATCGGCAACCACACGAAGCAGACCTCTAACAGCTTACAACAGAATAAGCTACAGATGAATACTTCACGGGCAATATAACAGTAAGGTTTAACGCGCCAAGGCGGCGAGGTGGATATGAGGCATGCGCCGCAGGGGCGGCCTTCGCGAATTTCGACCCTCCGGCGATCTTTAGGGCTCTAAAATTTTATTTCCACCCCTATATGCGACCGCCGCGGTCAATTAACAATTCGACCAATTCCACGTAAC
The DNA here is from genome assembly GCF_043290135.1 of Rhipicephalus microplus. Lineage (NCBI taxonomy): Eukaryota > Metazoa > Arthropoda > Arachnida > Ixodida > Ixodidae > Rhipicephalus > Rhipicephalus microplus. The sequence goes on from NC_134705.1 coordinate 171,686,169, forward strand.
ATTGAAATCGACGTCATGCGAAGCATGCGGAGGGAAGGTGACCGTGTTGTATAATCTGTTTATTGAGCGATACGTTAAGAAATGACGCTAAATATATGCACAAATGCCACACGCACAAGCATACGTTGAACATTGGAGATGTTTATTTAACCATTTTTGCAATTGCACAACAATGCCAAAAGGAACAATAGTACTAATAACACCAGAATCGATAAGCTTATGTAAAGCGCTGGGGCTTGCGATGATGGTAGCCCTGTATACTGCTACATAAATCAACTACCGCTTATGGCACCTAACTGCAATTGACGATAAGCCGACGTGACGGCTGAATTTTAGGAGTACATATATATGTAAAGTCTTCGCAACATCAGCAAGATGACGGCGTGTCTTCAATCAAGACGTGACGTATCGATAGCGCAGAGCATTTGTGCGTAAGTACGTATTTAAAAAGCATGCCAACGCACAGCGAAAAGTGGAAGCCCACGTACAGAAACACCATGGGCTACAGGTGTTAAACGAACAGTAATAAGTATACCTCAGGCAGGCTAGCCGAGGTTTTGATAGAGACGCCTATATCTGTGTCAAAGGCCTTGGACAAAGGTATTTTAAGTGTGGAACACTTTAAGAGGTAGGGCTATAGCCAGCACTGCAACCACAATTGGCGTACGTTTCACGGACTTTGGGGTCTACTTGAAAAGTACTTCCGATACCAGGCGTGGCTCTGTGGTAGAATGCTTGATTGCCATGCAGAATGTTGGCGTTCTATTCCTCCTGGGATCCTGCCAAGTATTCTTTGCATTCGTTGGAGGCCAACGCTCCCGATATCAGGTTTTTATTAGCGCTCACGCATTAAGATTACCCACGTGTGTTCTTCTCGTTCCTTGGTAGATACCAAGTGTCAAGCACCTGTGGCACATACCTGCACACCAGAGGCACAAAACCGACCGCGCGTATGTGCCAGTTAAGGGGGTGCATACACAGACAGACAGACAGACAGATAGACAGATAGACAGATAGACAGATAGATAGATAGATAGATAGATAGATAGATAGATAGATAGATAGATAGATAGATAGATAGATAGATAGATAGATAGATAGATAGATAGATAGATAGATAGATAGATAGATAGATAGATAGATAGATAGATAGATGGATAGATGGATAGATGGATGGATGGATAGATGGATGGATAGATGGATAGGTAGGTAGGTAGGTAGGTAGGTAGGTAGGTAGGTAGGTAGGTAGGTAGGTAGGTAGGTAGGTAGGTAGGTAGGTAGGTAGGTAGGTAGGTCTAAAACGCTTTATAAGTTGTATAAACGCGATTGCTTTACCGACATCAAGCCTGCCTAAGGCAATTAAGTTTGCTCGTGTTTTTCTGGAGGGCTGTGCATGCAGGATTTCGTGGCCTCGGAATAAACCGCTTTCTTTCTTCTGGACGTTGTTCTCGAGGTCGCTTCGCCTGCCTTCTCATTGTTGCTGGTGCCTATACTGCCGTGTGGAACGGCTGTGTTCGAAAATGCAGTCTGCTGGGAACAGCGTGTCGGGCACAAGCCGAGGATCATCGACCCCGTTTTCTGATGAAGACGTAAGCTACAAGGTCGTCCTGCCGCGTCCACCAACCGGTAATGACGTTTCGAACTACGTTTTTCTTCATGCAGACTTGGGTGGTAGACCATACCGAGCCTCAGATTTCCGTGACGCTCTGCTTGAAGTACTCACTACTGCAGACGTAGTAGGTGTAGGACAGTATCAAATGAGCCACGTATGGATGGTTATACCTGTGCAAGCAGAATTGCGAAGCAGAAACTTGTTACCCGTGGCGAGCTTCACGAGAAAGGGCATAAATGCATGGTGATAGATCCATAAACCAAGGATATTAAGCTAAAGCTGTTGTGGCTTTCTCCACCTCACTTGGAAACTAGATGTGTGGAAGAGGCGTTTCAAGCTTATGGTCTCGTGAAGTCTATAGAGAGAGAGACATGGAGATGTGCCGGTATGGAGCAATGGATAACAACAAACCGGGATGTGGCCTTAGAATGATGGCGTCACTGTCAGCTCAATACCACACATTATGACCATCTTTGGTCCCCAGTGTCTAGTGCTTATTCCTGGCAGGCCTCCGCTCTGTCTTCGTTGCAAGCGAGTGGAACACGTTCGTCGGTAGTGTAAAACACCGAGGTGCTTGCAGTGCCATCGGTCATCTGTCGGATTCTTGCATGTCAACCTATGCAAGCAAGCTGCGTTCAGGGCACCGTAGCACAGAAGAGCCTCATCTCGACCATCTAATGGACGTCACAGAAGTCGTCGATGCGTCTGGAAAAGCAGTGGGTGGTATCAAAGAAAATGAACGTTTGGATATGGAGACCACGCCAAGCAGTCTGCCAAAAACACAAATGACGACGCCCGGGAAGAAGACGCTGTCATTCAACATGGCTCGGAAAAACCCCAGGAAAAGCCTCCTGACGAAGAAGCAGCAGAAGAGGCAATGGATAGCTGCCAGGCAAAGAAACGCCCTGCGCCGGGGAGTGACAAAGCAAGAGCGGTGGCGCCGGATGAAGCAGAACACGCGTATTCATGTGGACAACGTGTTTTGTCTTTCGGAAGTGGTGGAGAAACGCGCCGCCTGTGTACTCAGGAAGGTGCCACAAAAAAGTGCAAGGCAGGTCAAGCCACAAGTTTGCCTGTGGCAAAAGGGGATCAACAAACGTTTAAGTAAGCAAAATGACTACTTCGCTTACCTTCCTCCCGTGTGTGCAGTGTACTGTACTATGTGTACTGCACTGTACACTGTACTATGTGTACATATACGTGGCTTAAATGTAAGGCGTCAGTGGCAGTTAGACCACGTGCTTAGACAACATGACGTTGATGTTCTTGCAGAGCAAGAAACAAAGATTTCGTCAGATCGAGCTGTCAGCTCTGCACTGCAAACTTTTCCAGATTACGACCTGTACAGCAGCAACGCACGTGGTGCTTCCGCTGAATGCTTCTTATTAGTTAGAAAGCAGCTGGGTCACTCTTTGGTGTCGCTGCATATTGATGGGGAAGGCCGTCTTATTTGCTGTGACATCTCTTTTATTTTTGAAAATTGGAGATTTGTTTGAGTCTATGCTCCCTCAAAAGTGAATGAAAGGAATACTTTCTTCCTGTCATTCGCTTCGTTGTTAAAACTGACAGACATTTCATTGAGATAGGGGATTTCAATTGTGTTTGTGACTCTAGGGATCACTCATATTTAAGAAGTCGTTACGATGCCAGTGCCGCTTTATTGAAACAGTGAATGAATGACCATATTCTGATAGATGTGGGAGAGCATGCACCTGCCTCATTGATGTTTACGCGCTTTCAGGGCGTCTCTCATGCTCGGCTCGCTCGATCATGTTAATGTCTCTATAAGCCTATGGTCACACGTTCACAGCTATGATGTAAAGCCTATATTTTTCTCAGATCATTGTTTATTGGCAGTTAGATGGTGTCCTAGACAATTTTGCAAGATTCTAACAAATTGGAAATTATGAAGCCAAACGCCATTCCTCTTGCTCTTGCAAGAGGAATGTTAAGCTAAAATAGTCAAAGAATTGCTCTATGCCGTAACTCAATATCGACAGCTGCCAATTTCTGCTCAATGGGAAATGTTCAAAGAAAAAGTTTAAAACGAAGCGATTAGCGTGTCACGTGAGCTAGCACAGAAGAAGAAAGATGAAAAACGTTATCTTTTAGATTTACTAAATCGGCTTTCTGCTTTTGAAAGCCAAGAGCTACGGCTGTACGGGAATGAAATAAGTATAGTTCGAGCCCAAATACAGAAATATGAGACAGAAAAATACAGAGGAGCAATGATTCGTTCTCGTGTTATTCGTTTCACTGAAGATGACGCCACAAAAAGAGCACTTGGGGATGAAAAGCGATATGCACTCTCCCAGCAGATACTGGAAAGTGAGTCAAATGACTCCATTTGCACAGACACAGAGCAAATAACAGCCGCATTTGAAGATCATTACAAAAGCCTGTTCACCACTGCTGGGGTTACGGATGACTATAAAGAAAAAGCTGAAAGATTGATTGCTTTAATGCTATGTTTACAGAAAGATGATCGGCTCACTATTGATGGACCCGTAAGTAAGGAAGAAATTAAGGTTGCAATCAGAACTTTGCAAAGATACAAAACTCCAGGCCCAGATAGCCTTAGCGCGGAATTTTACATAACATATCAAGAACTTCGCATTTTTTTTCCTCGAGGCACTTTTAAAGAAGCGTATAAACTTGGGGAACTTCCTCCTTCCTTTTATTAGAGCCACACTACTTTGATCCCGATAAGTACCGACAGCGAAGATTTAAAAAGAGTAACTTTATATAGGCATATTTCTTTATGTAACGTTGATTATAAGATATTTGCAAAAATTCGCACGAACAGGTTGCAAATGGTGATTACTAAATGTGTAGGCACCCATCAAACATGTGGAATAAGAGGCCGATCTATACAGACAAATATCTATGTAGCGCGATCAGTCCTTGAATGCATTTAAGATAGCGTGAATCAGGTAGCTCTTCATCTTCAAATTGACCTTGCTAAAGCTTTTGATAAGGTGCGACATGACTTCTGGTTTGGACTGCTCAGACATCTCCAGTTAAGAGATGTACTGTACAATGGTAGATCACTGTGTTATAAAAAGTGCAACACAAAATTAATTGTGAATCGCACGCTTCCGGGTATAATAGAGGTAAATTCATCAGTGCGTCAGGGGTGTCCACTTTCGTCTTTACTGTTTGCAATATACTTGGAACCACTTTGTTTCAGTGTACTACTTAATTCAGGTATTAGAGGATATATGTATGTATGTATGTATGTATGTATGTATGTATGTATGTATGTATGTATGTATGTATGTATGTATGTATGTATGTATGTATGTATGTATGTATGTATGTATGTATGTATGTATGTATGTATGCATGCATGCATGTATGTATGTATGTATGTATGTATGTATGTATGTATGTATGTATGTATGTATGTATGTATGTATGTATGTATGTATGTATGTATGTATGTATGTATGTATGTATGTATGTATGCATGTATGCATGTATGTATGTATGTATGTATGAATGTATGTGTGTGTGCGTGTGCATGTGAGAGAGAGAGAGAGAGAGAGAGAGAGAAGCCGAGGAAATTAAGGTCCCAGCTTACGCACATGACATTGCATTCTTCTGCGTGGATAAACCGAGTGTTCAGGAAGCACTAAACACTACTGTGCGTTTTTTGTAAAATTTCCGGAGCCAATATAAATTTTGATAAAACCAGAGGATTTTGGCTGGGCGCGTGGGCACTAACTCCCTTGGTGATTGCAAATATTCGTTGGAATGGTGCTCCAGTTCGTTATCCTGGTGTGCCTCCTGGTAACCACCGTAATAGTGGCTCTCATTGGACGTCCGCCGTAACCAACATCCGTCGAAAGATGTCAACTTCGCAAGGGCGGGTTCGAGAGATGAAGTACGCAACATCTTTCTAGCATCAAAGCTTGTCAACATTCTACAAGTATTGCATTGCTCTCGCGTACATGTTCACGCGTTTCACCGGACATTTGCCTGCTTCATTTGGAATTCTTCATTGGAAGCCGCGCAAAGAGACAACCTTTTTCTTCCGCTTGAGAAAGGGGGGCTCGGTCTTGTGCATTTGTTTGTGCGACCACTCGTGATGGAATTTTTTTTTTTTACATTAAGGATGTGTGTCACCCGTTTCTTCTGGCTGTTATCCAGAACAGTCTTGCTTACCACTTCCTTTTTCTTTTTGTCACGACAAGAGTTGCTGAAAGCTCGCCATTGTGGGGTTTCTTGAAGGAGATTGTCGAGGCCATGCAGTTTTTGAAAGCCAGATTCACTTTAGAATATCTATACACTGTAGACAGAAGCACACTCACTGCTGCACTTGTCAGCCAGCCCTTTTTCCTGGACCTGTTTACCGACTGCCATATTTATCACGAACTGGTCCTGATGTGTTCTACCGTGTGCATAAAATGTGTATATCGCCAGCAGCGGAAACGTTCTTCTTTAAGCTACACACCTCCACATTACCTGTAGAGAGGTGGCTTCATGAAAAAGGTATATGCATGCCCTAGTCACTAAATTGCTGACTCTGCAGCGAGCCTGAAACAATCGAGCATTGTTTTTGTTCATTGATCTGATGCGTGTCATTTCTGGGACATTCTCAAGAAAACCATCAAAAACGAATTTCCTATTACAGCTCATGGTGTTAGGTCCCTACCGTTCAAAAAAACTCTTAACAATAATGCTCCATATAACTTAATTATGTTATTGGGCCTTTATTCATTATGGAGGAGCCACATGATTGACAGACATGCTGAGCCACCTCGCTCGACCAAGTCTGTTTTCTGAGAAGAGGCAGCCAATGTGCGTAGTGTTGTAGAGACGTTCGACCCTGTTCCGGAGTGGCTTGGACTTCTGGACATGTGTGTTGGTTCACCAGATTTTCGAAGGTTCGTTGTACTGTATGATATCGTGTCTTGTGCATGTGTGCACCCGAGCATATATTTAAAACGATTGATTGTATAGCTATACATCACATCATTTGATTGCATTATTTCCATGCATTAAAGAAAACAAAAAAGCAGCCACGTGGCTCAGTGGTAGAATACTGGGCTGGCACCCAGCGGACCCGCGTTCGAGCCCCACTGTGGGATTGGTGCTAGTTTTTTTTTTAATACTTTCGCGCGCTGTGGTTACAGATACCGGCGGCGGCGGACAACTAACTACGGCGCTGCGCAAGACCTGAGTTGGGGTCTCGTAACAAACTCAGGTTCCGAAGTTCTGGACACAGTATACTTCTTCGATTCCTACTATTGAAGACGTCGCGTCAACGACGTCTTCAGGACTTGCCCCCTCAGGGACGACTACATCGAAGGCTAACGCCTTCTTCGCTGGCTGGCTTGCCATGATGGGCGCCCACCAGCCCAAGGACGTCCTGAAGCGTGCTGCTTAGCTCGTCACCACTAGGTCACACAAGCCTTTTTCTAAAGTGGAGCTGTAAATTACACAGTGAGAAATGTTTTTTTGACAAATGTATTCTCACGAACAGTGAACATCAATAACAACCCAACAGAACATCGCGACAGAAAACTACATCCACAGACACGCCAAATTTTTTTTTACGAAAAGATATGTTTACATATGTACACGGAACAGAACATACACAGATACGCAAGAATTGTTACAAAAATATATGTTTACATATGTGCAATACATGGTAAACGAAGAACACAAAAATAAAATGTCAAGCTATATATGTTAAGTATTTACATAGTATTTACAAGGTATTTGTGCGAGTACTAAACAAACGTTAAACTACCAAAACCAGGCAGGCATGAAAACAAGCTTTACACGTCCCTCAAAGACGAACACAAAAGGGCAGGACCAGTGTCGAGGGAATTCCTCCTCACACAGAAAGAAGTGTTCCTCAGACAAAACAGGCAGCATTTCTTTGTACAGTCGCTCCAAAATCGGGAAGACAGTGCGACGGCGTCGACCTGCTGCATCCGCCTCACAGCGATTGCACCAATGACAGTAGGCACCAGCAACAATGAGAAGGCAGGCGAAGCGGCCTCGAGAACAACGTCCAGAAGAAACAAAGCGGTTTACTCCGAGGCCACGAAATCCAGCATGCACGGCCCTCCAAAAAACACGAGCAACGACGCGTTGTCTTAAAACATGCTGATTTGTTTCCCGTAGGCAGTAGTTCGGTAATGTTACTGACTCGACCATTCCCCACCTTTCGAGGCGGTCAAGGGTAGGAATAACACCCCAACCCAGCCACCACATGAAGTCCCGGAGGTGGCCAGGCAGAAATGGCGCCGTCAGCGTGCTCCAAGACACACGACTAGAGCGGGTGCGGCGTGCCGGAGAAATTGACGGGAGCAAGAAAGCGGCTGTTGTGTCAACGATTGAATTGTACAACACGTCTACCCCAGGGAAAGTCGACTGGATATAACAAAAAAAAACGCGACAGCTGTTGCATAAAAAGGAGGAAGTGTTACTGATTTCTGGCCCCGATTAAGATGCACATAAGGCGTAAAATACCGACGGTGAGTGCCTAGAAAATAATAGAAAGTTTTAGTACTGCGGAATGGTGCTCCGTACGCATCACGCAAGCGCCTTGCGTTAGGTGCCGTGGTTTGCCACTAATTGGCTTTTAATACGCCGTAGTACCCGCGTACGTAACGAGCGTGAAGCGTGTTGCGCCATCTGGTAGATCAAGATAGAAGCACGTGTTTTTGACAGCCATTGTGAGCCAATCCAAGTGTTATATCCAGATTATGGCCATATTTTAAGCCACAGAGCCGGTCGGTGCTTGCCTTCGATGCCGCCATTTTGCAAAACGAAGTCTCGCGCTGTCGCGAACTTGTTCGAGAGCGGCGCGATCACCTCATACGTACGCACGCACGCATCTCATGCGTGCGTACGTAGCGGCTGCGTACGTAATGCGATACGTGCGCGTTGCGGTCTGCGCATGCACACTACGCAGAACGTGGCGTCCTTACGTACGCAACGCCGCCACGTACGCAGCGTACGCAGTACTAAAACTCTCTATCATGCCATAGTTTGCACGGGGGATTCCTCTCCTTGTACGAGGCGCAACAGGAAGCGCAGGACCAGCTGCTGGCAGCGTATTCACACTGAATGAAAAGCAAAACCTCCCTGGGAACGCTGCTGTCCTAACGCCGCACGAGAAACCAACTCAGTGCCACTGAACCAAAAGAAGGAACACAAAGCAGACTGCAATGACCTCACAATACGTAAAGGCGGCTGCTCAACGTGAGAAAGGTACGAAATGCGACCGCAGAACACAGTCTGCCCAAGGTACCTCCGCTCAAGAAGCGGGAAGTCAAAATCTTGTGCGTTCTCTTTTTTTTTTTTACTTCGTCAAGGGCGTTTGACCAAACCAATTTACAAACGCAGCAGTGATTGTATATGATTCTTAAAATACGAAGAGGCGTAGCCGGCTGAAGAAGAGATGCGGAGCTAAGTCTGGAGCTTGGACAGCCGATGAAGAAATCCCTGGATTTAGAGAAGTTTATCGTGGCACCTGAAATACATAATGAAAAAGTAAACGCAGACTATGTGAAAGACTGTGTTCATCTGATAGGTACAGGGTTATGTCCTCAGCAAAAGCTGTGACTTTCACGGCACTTCTGCTCGGAAGCGCAAGACCCCGGACACGCGAATCCGCTTCTAGAACATACAGAAATGGCTCAAGGCTGAGGACAAATAGAACAGGAGACAATGGGCAGCACTTATGCACTCCACGTGTAATAAAAAAGGCAGCACTTTGCCAACCATCTTGAACTAGTGTGCTTTTTATACCAGAGTAGGTATGCCTAATTAATTCCACAAAAGCACAAAGAAAACCAGAGGCTGCGAGCACTTTTAAGATATACGTGTGCTCTAGTCGTTCAATTGCTTTCTCTTGATCCAAAGACACAAGAAGACCACGCGCAGATCGCGACAAAGTATAGGCTATGATATCCCGGGTGGTAAAGGACAAGCTGAGTGTTTCTCGTCCAGGCATAGATGAAGCCTGGTGACGACCCACCAGGGCGTTCAACAGAGCCCTAAAACGTTGAACGATCACCGTCGCGAATATCTTATAGCCAACGTTAAGAAGCGTGATAGGTCTCCAATCTTCAGAACTAACAGAGAAAGGGTCAGCTTTTGGGATTAGTACAATGCGGCCATCTCGAAAACTTGATGGAAAGACACCATCCTCAAAACATCACCAGATAACCATGCTAAAGGCAGTACCAAGCTCATTCCAAAATGACAAGTAAAATTCAACTGGAAACCCATCTGGCCCAGGGGCTGTCCCCCGTTTTATAGAATGTAGTGCTGCCTTTACCTCTTCGACTGATGGAGGGACGTGCAGAGAATAAGCAGCTTGTTGAAGAACGCGGGGCAAACCTCTAAGCATAGGCGGTATTATATCACAGTTTGTCCACATGGCCGAACATGACATCTCTTCGAAATGCGCCAAAACTTGGAATCGATCACGCGTAGGAAGCAGCTGTGAAGGTGGTGGTGTCTGCGCAGTCACCAAAACAGACGATTGGATTGGATAAACTTTTATTTGGTCCTCCAAAACACAGATCACTGTGTTGCGGGCAGCTCCCACAAAACAGACGATTGTGACTGGCCAAAACACGATTGCCTCGCATAGCGTAGCAACTTAGGGTGGGCACAAGGGTTGTGCCTACAATGCCATGCAGCCGCCGCCAGACACGAGGCGTCAATCAAACGCTGGAAGCGTTCACGTAATCCATGCTGCCAAGCTCGCATCAGGGGAGACTGCGTTTCGGCGCGCAAGGCGATGCGCGATTTCGCTGCAGTATCAGCCAGCTAGCTCCTCAGAAACGCGACGACGAAGTGAGCACCCTTCAACTGCATGAGCAGTGCAGGCGCCACTGCGTTTTAAGCGCATCCCAATCAAATGAATGAGACACAGCGAGTGACACCCGTGTTGTATGGGACAAATTTGACCAAGAGCACGCGTCCTGGAGGACGCGAACATCAAGACGCCATGGTTTCTCCGCGGAAGAAAATGAAATTTTGAGTTCTAAGAGAATCGGACGATGGTCAGAGATGTACAAAGACGAAGGCGAGTTGGGCGGAACACGTAAGGTGGAGACAAGCGCCTCTAAAGCATGTGGAATATAAGCCCGGTCAAGTCTGCTGGAGGATGGTTCGCGGCGCCATGTCCAAACAAAAGTATTCCCGTGTATGACATTGTGCGCACCCAGCAATGAAAAATGCTGGACAAGGCGTCGCAGCTCACGCGAATTCTAAGCAGACCGACCCCAGCCAAGACCTTGTACATCTCGCATTTAGCACGCAGTTAAATTGTCTAATTAGAATTACGTCACGACCGTCTAGTAAGAAATAACTCCCAAGCATTTCCCCGATGGTGAACATGGTTAAGTGCGAATACACGGGGTGATGCAATTAGGGGTATTTATTCATTCGCACTATTATATTTATTAATCACACTGTGGTACCTTTATGGTGTAATGGTTCCTGGGAATCGCAATTTGATCACACGGGGGAGTTTACGTTAACTCACTGGCGAATGTCAACGGATTTTAAATTTACTCCCCCTCATGACCCGCTCTCGACGGGAGACTGAGAGAGAAGGCGGGCGCGCGAGAGAGAGGGGTGCGCGCGCAGCTGCAGCGAGCGAGGAGAGCGGAGGAGCGAGCGACGGGGGAGGGGGTATAAGGCGCGTTACTGACACCGATATCAGCGTCGCGTCCGTGGCTTATTCGGTAGAGCATCGCGCTGCGGCCCGCCAAGTCCTCTTTCTTTTAAAGATAGAGAGAAGACTGCGGACGCCGCCGACGGCGGTGGATGGCTTGGGGTCGCTTATAAAGTGTAGTCACACTTAATATATGCCCGGTCAAGTCTGCTGGAGGATGGTCCGCGGCGCCATGTCCAAACAAAAGTATTCCCGTGTATGACATTGTGCGCATCCAGCAATGAAAAATGCTGGACAAGGCGTCGCACCTCACGCGAATTCTAAGCAGACCGACCACAGCCAAGACCTTGTACATCGCGCATTTAGCACACAGTTAAAGTGTCTAATTAGAATTACGTCACGACCGTCTAGTAAAAAAACATCCGAATTCCGAAAAAAAAATCATTAGAGTGCCCAGCTTGTGCAGGCGCTACACACAGAGTATCGTCATTCGAAAAGAAAAGTAAGTACAATCCACAGCCAGAATTCTACCGACGCCGTCATAAAAAACATGCTGACCATTCAATAATGCCCGATGAAATATAATAATCCCTACATCTGTAAAACTAGTAGTAGCGAAAAAGAAATAGCAATGTAAGTTAAACTTTCGCTTAAAAGCCCTAGCGTCGTATAGCGAAAAAAAATTAGTTTCCTGCAAGCACAAAACATCACAATTTGCAGCTCGAAATCACCTCGGCGTGCTTTACCGGACCGCGAAAACCTTTTACCTTAAATGAGATAATATTCAATGAAGTCGCTATCGTAAACAATAAAGAGAAATTTGGATACTAAACTCACAGTTCTGACAGACGCGGCATCGGTTGTCCCGCAAGCGGCTCAATCACTTCTTACGACCAGGCGACCCACCGGAAGCGCGGGGCTTCCGGGGCCGCGTCGAGGTCCGCAGGGGACTCCTGTCTCTGCTGTGGGCTTCCGAATCGCTGCTGGATATTCGGTGGCACTTGGTGCGAGGCTCTTGAGCGAAGATGGTACAAACGCGTCTAGACTGTACCGACTGATGTCGCTTGGCATGCTGTCTTCGTCTATTTGCAGGGCCGTGTCATTCCTATTGCTGTTCGAGACCTCGTTGATGGAAATTTCGTCACCTTGGGACAAAGTCTCTTCAATGATAGAAGGACTAACAAAAGACTGGGCAGCCCTGGGTGAGCATCAGATATGCTGTCATTATCTGCGACACGTTCGCCGTGAGACTTTCCTCTGGCGAGGGGGGGGGGGGGTCTCTCGGATTCCCACAGAACCTCAGGTTGAGTCCTCTGGCGAGGGCTCGACCTGAGGTTCTGTGGGAATCACCGCTGGTCGCGGGCCGCTGGATGGATCATCCGCACCTTGAAGGGCTGCCTGGTCCGGGCTGGCTGGAGACACTGTGGGCGTTCGGTGTGGCGTCTGGTGGGGCGTCGCAATCCGCCCAACTTCAACCCATTCCCGTTGTGGTCATAAACGCCGCACCTTCCACAAAACGGATCTGTGCAGTTCATGCGGAAGTACCCACTGCCTCCACATCAACGGCACACTAGCTGGATCCCCTTATAGTCACAGGTCACTCGATAGCCTGCGACTTTGAGGTAGTTGGGCACGGGTGACGATGCCTTTATTTCCATGCGGACGTATCGTGTCCCAGTGGTCACGGTTGGGCACGATCCCATGAGTTCTCTGATGATATGCAACACCTTCCCGTAGGAAGACAGCGCTTGTGCGAGCACTTCGCTGGGGACGCGGCACGGTAGGAATGGGACAGTTACCTGGGCGACTTGGGGTGCTAGGGGTACGATGGCGACACGCTCTCCTCGGATAGTGAGGTGCGACACATCCGCGATTTGAGCAGGGTGGCTTCGCTGTTCACGGTAACTTGATAATTTCAGCCTCCAAAGTGCTGGACACAGTATACTTCTTCGATTCCTGCTATTGATGACGACGCGTCAACGACGTCTATAGGACGTGCCCCCTCAGGGAGGACGACATCGAAGGCTAATGCCTTCTTCGGTGGCTGGCTTGCCATGATGGGCGCCTACCAGCCTAAGGACGCCCTGAGACGTGCTGCTTTTCGGACAAAGAGCTTAGTGTTTACAAAAAGTTGTTAACGATTTATAGTACTTGGTACTCCACTATGTGAGAGCATAAAGCCGTCCCGTGGGAATCCTTGGCGCACTAAGAGACAGTGAGCCCACACGGAGAACAGAACAATTGTTTAAAACGCACAGGTCACAGAAGCATGTCAGACCAGCTTACTTCGTAGTAAAGATCCACGCTGCTAGCGCTACCTTTAAGTCAGATATTTGAATTTTTCGGTAAATTTAATTACGAATTCTGACATCTCTCTTCAGGCAGATGCCATGTTTTGAGTGGCAAAGAGGAACCTTTAACTTATAAAATGCGGAGTATTTACATTGGCAGAGCAATATGCATTTACAATTAGAGCGGAAAACGATCAACTCGACGATCTCACAGGAGTAGAAGTGAAAGACAGGCGCGCCGAAGTTCTGTGGGTTTCGAACCGTGGTTTCGAAAGGTTAAACGGGCTTAAGTAAACATGGAGGATGCCGATAAACAATACCGCTGTCCTCTACTTGTGACGAAGAGATAACAGCGCTCACACTCAACAGAAAAAAATTGACGGCAGATCCACGAGGTGAATTATGATGAGATTGGGCGAAGCTCCTGGAAGTAATACCGTGAAATTTTCTTCCGTTAATTCGCCTGGCAATATGCGCGCTTCCTCGCCGCTTCAAATTGTCGGCCGTTTTCGAGATCTGCTTCGCGACGTTGACGTGCTGCCTCGGCCTCTCGTTCCCGTACGGAAGGATCTTGCCGACGCTGACGTGCCGCTCCAACGTCTGTGAAGGATCTCCGTAGCTTTGTGGGCCTGTGTTCTTACTTTCTCCGGTTTATCAAAGACATCGCCCAGCTTGCTCATCCTCTGACAGAGTTGCTCCAAAAAAACGCCCCATTCCGATGGACCGTTGAGTGTGAGGCTGTTTTCGAGCAGCTGAAGTATTTGCTTACTTGCACCATTTCTTGCATCTCTTGCACCATTTCGACCCGGAGGCACTCACGGAACTGCCTACAGATGCTAGTGGTATCAGTGTTGGTGCCGTGCTAGTTCAATATCACGACAGCCGCCAGCACGTCGTGGCGTATGCAAGTCGTACTTTGACTAAGGTGGAGAGGATTTATGCAGTCACCCAACTGGAATGTCTTGCGGTAGTTTTCGCCGTCCAAAAGTTCAGACCTTATTTTGTACGGCCGGATATTCAAGATCGTCACAGATCATCATTCGCTTTGTTGGCTTGTCGGACTTCGTGACCCAGCTGGTCGGTTGGCACGCTGGGCCTTACGGCTTCAAGAATGTAATTATTCTGTGACCTACAAGAGCAGTCGATGTCACGCAGATGACGACTGCTTATCTCGTCTTCCATCGGTGACTGTGGATGCTAATGATGATGATTTCGATAACTACCTGGCTGCAATCTCCTCCAACTTCTCCTCACGAGCAACAGCGTGACCCTTCGCTAAAACGAATGATCGATGTGGCTCGTTGCCCGAAACGCGCCACGCCATTCGCGATTCATGACGCCCTACTATATCGCAGCAATTACTGCAGCCATGGTTCCACACTACTCCTTGTCGTGACAGAATGCCTGCGCCTTGCGGTATTCCAAGCCATGCACGATGACATCGCGTCTGGGCTCCTTGGATTTGCCCGAACGCTTTACCGTATCCGACCACGTTTTTACTGGCCTCAACTCTGGAAGACCACCAAGCACTACGTCGCAAGTTGTGATGTCTGCCAACGCCACAAACAACCTACCACGCCAATGGCCGGTCATCTGCAACCGGTTAAAGCCACCGACATCACCATTCGAAAAAGTCGGCATAGATTTACTGGGCCCTTTTCACAAGTCTACCACCGGCCGCCGCTGGATTATTGTATGCGTAGATTATTTGACACGGTATACTGAAACGATGGCGGTTGCTTCAGCCACATCATATGAAGTGTTATGGTTTCTTCTGCACTCGATCATACACCGTCACGGGGCCCCTCGTGTGGTGATAAGTGATCGCGGCCGACAGTTTACCGCTGACGTTGTCGAAGAGTTGCTACGGCTTTGTGGGTGCCAGTATCGGTATTACATGCCATACCACCCTCAGACCAACGGCCTCACTGAGCGCACCAATCGTACCATCATCAACATGCTTTCAATGTACGTCGCGGCAGATCACAAGAACTGGGATGCCGTATTACCTTTTGTTACATACGCCTTTAATACCGCGAAACACGAGGTCACAGGTTATACGTCTTTCTTTCTCCTCTATGCTCGTCATCCCCAAAGTTTCCTTTACAATATATACTTCCTTAATACATAATACATAATAATACATAATAATACATAATACATATCTTAATACATAAGAAAGGAGATGACAAGGACTTGAAGAATTACAGGCCGATCAGCTTGCTCTCTGTAGTATGCAAGCTATTTACAAAGGTAATTGCTAACAGAGTAAAGAAAACATTAGAATTCAATCAACCAAAGGAACAAGCAGGATTTCGAACAGGCTACTCAACAATTGACCACAATCATGCTATCAATCAGGTAATAGAGAAATGCTCAGAGTATAACCAACCACTATACATAGCCTTCATAGATTACGAGAAGGTGTTTGATTCAGTAGAAATATCAGTCGTCATGCAGACACTGCGGAATCAGGGCGTAGATGAAGTATATATAAACATTCTGGAAGAAATCTACAGGGGATCAACTGCCACCATAGTGCTTGATAAAGAAAGCAACAGAATACCAATCAAGAAGGGTGTGAGGCAGGGGGGCACAATCTCCCCAATGCTATTTACCGCGTGCTTACAGGAGGTTTTCAGAAGCCTAGAATGGGAACAGTTAGGGATAAAAGTTAAAGGAGAATACCTTAGTAACCTGCGCTTCGCCGATGACATTGCATTGCTGAGTAACTCAGGGGACGAATTGTAACTCATCATTACGGACTTAGACAAGGAGAGCAGAAAGGTGGGTCTTAAAATTAATCTGCAGAAAACGAAAGTAATGTACAACAACCTCGGAAAGGAGCAGCGCTTCGAGATAGGTAATAGTGCACTTGAAGTTGTAAAAGACTATGTCTACTTAGGACAGGTAATAACCGCAGAGCCTAACCACGAGATCGAAGTAACTAGAAGAATAAGAATGGGGTGGAGCACATTCGGCAAGCACTCTCAAATTATGACAGGTAGATTGCCACTATCCCTCAAGAGGAAGGTATATAACAGCTGTATCTTGCCGGTACTTAGCTACAGAGCCGAAACCTGGAGACTTACAAAGAGGGTTCAGCTTAAATTGAGGACGACGCAGCGAGCAATGGAAAGAAAAATGGTAGGTGTAACCTTAAGAGACAAGAAGAGAGCAGAGCGGATTAGGGGACAAACGGGGGTTAAGGATATCACAGTTGAAATAAAGAAGAGGAAATGGACATGGGCCGGGCATGTAGCGCGTAGACAGGATAACCGCTGGTCATTAAGGGTAACTAACTGGATTCCCAGAGAAGGGAAGCGCGTTAGGGGAAGACAGAAGGTTAGGTGGACAGACGAGATTAAGAAGTTTGCGGGTATAAATTGGCAGCAGCAAGCACAGGACCGGGTTAACTGGCGGAACATGGGAGAGGCCTGTGTCCTGCAGTGGACGTAGTCAGGCTGATGATGATGATGATGATGATGATGATGATGATATACTTCCTTTTTCAACGAACGAAAACGCCAGTGTCTCGCAGACACTGTGTTGCGCCCAAGAAGCTCGTCGACTTGCTCGGCTCCGAACTCTCTCCGCCCACGCTCGCACGAAAGACCGTTACTACGCAAAACACCCGCCTGTGACTTTCGCTACGGGTGATTTCGTCTGGCTGTGGACGCCCGTTCAAAAAAAAAGGGGTGGGAGGGGGGGGGGGGGGCTTTGCCAGAAGCTTCTTTCCAAGTAGTCAGGACCATTCGTCATTACCCAGTGCTTGAGTGACGTCACTTACGTTGTAGCGAAAGTGACAGCTCAGAAACAGCGTTCGCGTAAGACGCAAATCAACAACAATACCGAATAACAAACGATATAAAACAGTCCGCGTTGGTGGACCAGTGGCTGAGGCGCTAGGCTGCTCCCACATAGGTAGCGGGTTCGATCCCGGCGTCGGCAATCGCATTTCGATTGAGGCGCAACGGTAGAGGCCCGTGTACTGTGCGATGTCAGTTACGTCAAGGAACACCAGATGGCCGAAATTCCCGGAGCCCTCCACTACGGCGTGTCTCATAATTGTATCGTGGTTTCGGGACGTGAAACCCCAAACATTATCAATAGAAGAGTACACCTGGCAGGATTACTACAATCTACCAACTACCCCAAGTTCCCACTCTGTTCAATCATTCAATCATTTGAAAAGCACCACCCCCAAAGAATTCTTTAATAATTATTGATTCAAAAAGCATAAAGTTTCCTAAAATTAACTAGAGGGTACTCTGGCGCTGCAATCGTTCAGCGACCATGGGAATGACGGGTAGTACGCACATTTACCTATAGTCTTCGTACTTGCGGGTGGCGAACCGTACTTGCGGCTTCGTGCATTGCTGGTTATGGTTTTGTTTTGAAGGAAAGAACGAACCCTTTTGAACTTTTTGACTCGATTCAAAATGATGAGCCTAAAACAATAAATTTGTGAAGCGTAAACTCTGAACATTTGCTAATTTATTTTTTTTTTTTTGTGAAAAGGCAGTTTTAAGCCACACGGACACGCACGGAGCCAAAAGCAGGCCAGAAGTACGAAAATTAGACAAATGTGTGTTCTACCCATCATTCCCATGCTCGCTGAAGCGCCGTGCGTTGCAGCTCCCATAGACACTAGCACCACAGTTCCCTCTACTGTATATTAGGAAACTCTATGTTAAAAAGCACTCATTCGCTTAAAGAACGCCAGGCCTCTGCGGAAGGCACAGCACTGCAGTCACAGCGAAAGCTAGAACAGCGGCTTTTCAGAGCCTTTTCTAAACACCAATCGGGTAACAGTTGCAAGCACACTATCTGGGTACCCACTACGGCATAGTGATAATTTCTTGGTAGTAGGCCGGCATTCACTATGCTATTTTTCGTCATTCTTCTAAGAAGTGTGGCATTAGCTAAACACTTGCACGGAGTTTCGTGCCAATCATTCATGCAGTGGTGGACAACGATGAGGGATCATGCCAGAAGTGGGTATGCGCCGCAGTTAACACGCGATCAAGAACAAGCTTTCGTTAAACGTTGCAGCATCGGACGACCCACTCATTACGCTATTCGCACTGTGCGACACCTGGTTGTTGTTCTGCTGTTCTAAAACGCTTTATTACTCATATTGGAGCGATTCCTTTCCCTACGTAAAGCCTTCCTAAGGTAAGTTTGGCTCAGGGTTCAATAAAGAAAAAAAAAAGTTTGGCTCAGGGGTAGAATACTGGGCTCGTACGCAGTAGACCGGGGTTAGAGCCCCACTGTGTCCTTAGTACTAAGTTCTTTTTTTTTTTATTTTGTGCGAAGTGGTTACGGACACCGGCGGCGGCGGACAACTACGGTGCCGCGCGTGAGCCATGTTCTGATCTCATAGCAGCTTTCGCAGTAAAAGCTCGATGTCCGCACACCAACGACACTCAAGAACAAAAACACATTGGCGTGAATTATCAAGTTTAGTTAGAGAGGAAACCACATAACTAGCCCAAGCTACAACTATGTTGATTTATCACTCTCCTATTTTGTTATATCATTCGAATTAACAAAAGAGCAGGCCGGTTAAGCAGGGGGGATCTCCAAAAAGCAAGGAAAACAAAAACCGCCGCTGAGAACCGGGAGAATAAAAGCGGCACACGGAAGCCCTCGGAGCTTCGCGAATCGAGGCCGCCTTGTTGTCCAAGAATCCGGACGAAAAAACGGGACGGGGCTCTGAAAGTGAAACCTGCCGCTGCTGCTGCTATATTTGTGTCGAGGTCGAGGAGTTCAGGGAGCACTGTGCTTCTAGAGAGACAGAGAGGTTAATCCACATCGTGATGGCGCCCACACGAACCACCATAATTTATACCTTACGCTCACGACATCAGGATGCCTCAACGGAAGCTATATATATATATATATATATATATATATATATATATATATATATATATATATATATATATATATATATATATATATATATATATATATATATATATATATATATATATATATATATATATAAGGGATTGAAGTGTATACCTAAGGGCTCGCATTTCCGTGTTTTAACACAATATTAATGAGATATAACAGACAGTAATGCCAAGGAATGTACAGGGGAAGTTATTAGAACCAATGGAATGTAAATAAGAAGAAAGAAGAAAGAAAAGTCGATGAAAAAATTTATTCCTGCTCACAGCTGGTAATTTTTTCATCCACTTTTCTTTCTTCTTTCTTCTTATTTACATTCCATTGGTTCTAATAACTTCCCCTGTACATTCCTTGGCATTACTGTCTGTTATATCTCATATATATATATATATATACACATATATATATATATATATATATATATATATATATATATATATATATATATATATATATATATATATATATATATATATATATATACACATATATATATATATATATATATATATATATATATATATATATATATATATATATATATATATATATATATTGTGAGACGACGTCAGGTACGAAGGAGCGACCGTTTTATTGTCAACCCAGACGCGCGAGTCAGCAACCGAACAAGCAGCGAGCCGCTACGATGATGATGATCACGGTGCTTTGTATGCGCAGGTGAAAGTGAAAATGATGAGCAACACAATCAGCGCTCACACTATTTCCCCCCTACACGAAAGCGGTCTGCAAGACGTTCATTTAGTAAGTGTATGAGCGCTGGATATAAGGTTTCAGGCGAGACACATGGACGATCTCGGTCCCGCGACGACGGCGATCAGAAGCCGAAGTAACCGGCGCGACGCGATAATTTACGGCCGATGTTCGTTCAAGCACGGTGTAAGGACCCAGGTATCTGTGAATGAATTTTTCACAGAGGCCGGGTGTGCGAACAGGTGTCCAGAGGAGCACTTCGTCGCCTGGGTAGAATGACACAACTCGACGTGTCGCATCACAACGAACTTTTCGCTGGGTCTGAATGGTAGAGGTGTTGGCGCGGGCGATTGTGCGGCAGTGGTTGACACGGGCAGCGAATTCTTCCGGAAGGGACGCAGATGGGACAGAAGGCGTGGACAAAAAGCTGGTGTCTAGAACAAAAGATGGTGCACGGCCATACACAAGAAAAAACGGGCTGTAACTTGTAGTGCGTTGTATGGCAGTGTTATAGGCAAACGTGACGAAAGGTAGTATTGTGTCCCAGTTCTTGTGATCGGGTTGGACATACATAGAGATCATGTCTGACAAAGTTCTATGAAAACGCTCAGTAAGACCATTGGTTTGCGGATGATATGCCGAGGTGGTCTTATGGATTGTGTCAGAGGCCTGTAAAACTTCAGCGAGCACACGAGAAAGAAATGTCTTGCCACGGTCACTCAGGAGAACACGAGGGGCGCCGTGGCGCAGGATAATGGCACGCAGAACAAAGTCGGCTACTTCGCTGGCAGCTCCAGTAGGAAGAGCTGCCGTCTCAGCGTAGCGAGTAAGATGGTCTACGGCAGTAACAATCCAGCGGTGACCGGCGGCGGTAAGCGGAAGGGGTCCGTATAAGTCTATGCCGACGAACTCGAAGGGAGCGGATGGGCACGGTAGAGGCTGTAGAGGGCCGGCGGGAAGAGATGTCGAACGTTTTCGGTGTTGACATGATGAACAGGAAGTGACGTACCTGGAAACACTAGTGGAGAGGCCAGGCCAGAAGCAGCGAGTCTTAATGCGATCGTAGGTTTTATGAAAACCCAAGTGGCCAGCCGTCGGGTCGTCATGAAAGGCTTCTAAGACTTGGAGTCGAAGTGAGCGAGGTATGACCGGGACCCATCGGCTACCGAGAGGATGGTAAGTTTGTCGAAGTAGCGTTCCGTCATGAAGTTTGAAACGCGTGAGTTGTCGTCGCAAGCGGCTGTTGGGAGCACGAGATGAGCCGGTGAGCCGATCGATGATTGTACGGCAGTATGTGTCTGCACGTTGGAGCGAGGTGAGGTCTGCGGATTGAAGGAAGTCATCCGGTGCAGTGGGCTCGATGGGACTAAGACTGGTCATCTGCGTGGTCTCTTGGCTGGGAGGTGCTGCGCAGCAGGTAGATGCGTCATGATTTTGCAACAGCGGACAGCGTGACAAAGCGTCGGCATCTTGGTGTTTGCGGCCCGACCGGTATGTGACATTGTAGTCATACTCCTGCAGTCGGAGCACCCAACGACCGAGGCGTCCTGACAAGTTTTTTAATGATGACAACCAACAGAGCGCATGATGATCCGTGACGATCGTGAAGCGGCGGCCATACAAATAGGGGCGAAATTTTTGCACGGACCATACGATAGCGAGACATTCCTGTTCAGTGATGCTGTAATTGCGTTCCGCTGGGGAGAGAGTACGGCTCGCGTAAGCCACGACTTGCTCTTGTGAAGCCTGGTCACGCTGCAGCAGAACAGCGCCGATTCCGTGCCCACTTGCGTCAGTGTGTAATATAGTAGGGGCTGTGGGATCAAAATGGCGAAGAACTGGCCCTGACGTGAGGCATCGCTTCAGGGTCTGGAAAGCAGCTTCACAGTCATCTGTCCAAAGAAATGATGCACTTGTGGTCAGGAGTTTGTGAAGAGGAGCCGCGATAGTGGCAAAATCACGGACAAAACGGCGGAAGTAAGAGGCTAAGCCGAGGAAGCTGCGAAGGTCTTTGAGCGTGGTGGGCTTAGGAAAGTGCAGCACAGCGGCCACTTTGTCGGGATCAGGTTCGATGCCAAGCTTGCTGACAACGTGGCCTAACACTTTGATGCTGCGGCTCGCAAACCGACACTTCTTGGTATTTAGCTGGAGACCGGCTTTGGCTAGACATGTGAGCACCTCGTCTAGACGTTCTAGGTGTTGCGAGAAGCTGGATGAAAAGATGACGATGTCATCCAGGTAACAAAGACAGGTCTTCCATTTTAGGCCACGCAGCACCGTATCGATCATCCGCTCAAATGTGGCTGGGGCATTGCAGAGCCCAAAAGGCATCACATTGAATTCGAAGAGACCATCAGGAGTAGCAAACGCTGTCTTCTCTTTATCAGACTCATGCATCGGGATCTGCCAATACCCAGATCGTAGGTCGAGACTTGAGAAATATTCTGCACCCTGTAAGGTGTCAAGTGCATCGTCAATTCGAGGCATAGGATATACATCCTTGCGCGTAATTTTGTTTAGTGCCCTGTAATCAACGCAAAATCGCACTGATCCGTCCCTTTTCTTAACTAGGACAACAGGAGAAGACCAAGGGCTTGTGGAAGGTCTGATAACGTTACGTGCGAGCATGTCATTGACTTGTTCCTCGATGACCTTGCGTTCTGAAGACGACACGCGGTAAGGGCGACGGCGGATAATACGAGAACCGTCTGTGGCGATGTGATGAGAGGTCACCGTAGTTTGACCTAAGCCATCCGAACAAACGTCAAAACAAGTCTTGTGTTTTGTTAAAAGGGCCATTAAGTCATTAGTTTGCGTTGGAGTGAGATATGGACTCAAAGTGGCTTTAAGCGCATTAGATGAGCCTCCTGGTGGCGTACACTTAGCGACTGACGGCGGAGACGATACAGTGACGACACATACCGGTGCTATGTCGATAAGGCTGGCAACAGTGGACCCCTCTGGCAGTAGTTGTGGCTCTGTTGTCGTGTTGTAGGCGGTGAGACTGGCATGACCACGCGAAAACCGCACTAGACAGCATGCGATGGCGATTCCTCGGAAAATGCAGCGCTGATCGGGGACAACCACTGCGTCACCGTCAATGGTATCGCTGGATCTAATGGTGAGGATACGTTCTTGGGCCGGGGGCAGTACAAAGTCTGCAGCTGCAACAAGGTGAGGCGACGAAAAATCGTAAGCACTAGAATTTTCAGTGTCCGTAATGCGAATAACGGGCGGACCACACGAAATGACAGCGGAAGCGGCTGACAGGAAGTCCCAGCCCAATATAATCGGATGAGCACATGAAGAAAGCACAGCCAATTGTATATGGTGACGAATTCCGTCGATCAGAACACGAACAGTGCATTGTCCAATAGGGTAAATTCTATTTTCATTAGCACCACGTAACACCGGACCAACATATGGAGTTTGCACTTTTCGTAGACGATGACATAGTTCGCGATCAATGACCGAAATGGCTGCTCCAGTGTCCACGAGTGCGTCAACCGAAATGCCTTCTACACAAACAGTTAGTAAATTTGCAGGGCGCGCAGGAGGAATTGGGACACTTCGACGACAGGCAGTTTCTCCTCCAAAAACTGCAGCTGCTAGTTTTCCGAGTGGCTGTCGAGGGGCATCAGGGCAGAACGTAAAGGCGAAGTAGTACGGCGGAAGGGCGATGGTGAACGACGGCGGGGTGAGCGGGAAGAACGAGGTTCACCGTGGGACAAAGGAGGCGAAGGCGAACGTCGTGACGAGGGAATGTAGGTTCCTGGAACGTAGGGGTCAGACCTCGCAGCCCGGTCACTCTCGTACGAAGAATAACCTCGTCGTTCATCTTGCTGACGCCGACGGCAAAAGCGGGAGATATGTCCTCTTATGCCACAGTAGTAACAGACGGGGCGCGTAGGGCGCCAGGCAGGGAAGTGTGGTTGTGGTGGTGCCTTGGCTGCCATCGCGGCCAAATGGTCGTATACGACGTCCGTAGTTACAGGTGGAGTAGGTGGAGGAGGCCGTGACACGACTTCGGCATACGTAGGCACATGTAAGGGCACAGGAGGCGGGGCACGTGCGACGCTCGTCATCGACGCCAATTCGTCCTTTATAATTTCCCGCAGGTTAGGAGGGGGTGAGCGGGCAGGTGAAGTCGGTGCGCTGGCAGGAACAAGGCTGTGAAGTTCCTCTCTCACTATGGTGCGAATTAGAGCTCGCAGCTCATGCTCGCCAGTAAGACGAGTGTCATAGGAGGCGTGTGGAAGGCGCATTGAGTAAAGTGCGTCCAGGCGCTGGCAGGTGGTAATAATGTCCTGAACTGTTGTCGGGCTCTGCATGACAAGAGCATTAAAGGCGACGGAGTTGATGCCTTTCATTACTTGCCGAATACGATCGGCCTCCGGCATGTCCTTTTGGGCGCGGCGGCAGAGGGCCAGAACGTCTTCAATGTACGATGTGTACGATTCGTCAGGCCCCTGGATGCGGGTAGCGAGCTTCTGTTTAGCTACCTCAGAGCGTCCTGTAGAAGTGCCGAATATTTGACGGAGCTGCACCGTGAATGCTGACCAATCAGGAAAGTCGCGTTCGTGGTTATGATACCACGTCTTAGCAACCTCCTTCAGATAAAAGGGTACATAGCGCAGCTTATGTGCCTCATCCCAGTAATTGCAAGCACTGGTACGGTCGTAACTGTCCAGCCATTCTTCTACGTCCTCACCGCGAAGGCCAGAAAACACTGGAGGGTCTCGTTGCGAGGTACTCACGGTGTGGTGAGGCCCAGCAGGCTGAGCGGGTGGTGCGAAGAAGGCGGTAGGGGGTGGGTCGTTTTGCGCCATCACTGTTGGCAAGCACAGCCGTCGACCTGATCGGAGCTCCAGGGGTGACCGGTAGTGCACGAGGACTTGGGAATCACAGCACGCTCCACCACTTGTGAGACGACGTCAGGTACGAAGGAGCGACCGTTTTATTGTCAACCCAGACGCGCGAGTCAGCAACCGAACAAGCAGCGAGCCGCTACGATGATGATGATCACGGTGCTTTGTATGCGCAGGTGAAAGTGAAAATGATGAGCAACACAATCAGCGCTCACAATATATATATATATATATATATATATATATGTGTGTGTGTGTGTGTGTGTGTGTGTGTGTGTGTGTGTGTGTGTGTGTGTGTGTGTGTGTGTGTGTGTGTGTGTGTGTGTGTGTGTGTGCGTGTGCGTGTGCGTGTGTGTGTGTGGGTGTGTGTGTGTGTGTGTCCACTATAACATGAGCAGCAGGGTGCTGTGGCAAATATTCGAAAGTTTCCAGTAACCAATAGACGACTAGCGTTCTATTCGATTCGGTCCTTCAATCGAACGGTGTAGGGGTCTCGATTAAACGCGTGGGCCGAGGCTGCTCGAGATATTACCCTTTCGTTACTTGAGACTAGACGGCGCTCGAATTAGTGTCTCCTCGCCTATTACGATTAATAACGATTTGTCAGGGTATAAGACGCGGCAGGCGGGAATCGTCTCGAGCCATATTAGGCGCGGAGCACTTTAGCAGGACGGGCAGTCACACGCTGTCGTATGTTCTCAGTGCTTGGTGTAATGCTGTCATACGCTGTCGTGTGTTGTCATCGCTTGGTGTAACGCAGGCGAAACCGCGTGTAGCCTTGTAAACGAATACGAAGCAGGCGAGATATAGAAAGAGAGAGAAAAGCCTAAAATAGGAAGAAGAATAGAAATAAAGAGCGAAAACCCGACAGAGATAACTGGGAAAGAGAAAATTACGGAATAAGAAAGCGAGGAGGAAATAAACAAACAAACCGAACAGAAACAGAAGAGGCTGCCCAGTTCCGCAATTTTTGGGGGCTTTGCACTCCTGATGAACTATTTATTTATTTATTTATTTATTTATTTATTTATTTATTCATTTATTTCAGGGCACTATAAGTTGAAACACCACAGTGGAACGAGAAAATCATTTTAGAATCAGTGCCCAGATTTTGGTCTATGTAAATGCTCCTCCCCCCCCCCCTCTGACGGCATACTGACGTCAATAATGTCCGCTTCAGATATGATTCATGTGTGATTAACGGAAAAGTTGGTCATTCAAGCGGCAATGTTCAGTGACATTTTAAAAAACAATGGCGAAGCTGTTCTTGGTGAGGCTTACATGTCCAATAATAATAATAATAATAATAATAATAATAATAATAATAATAATAATAATAATAATAATAATAATAATAATAATAATAATAATAATAATAATAACAATAATAATAATAATAGTTGTTGTTGTTGAGGTTAAACGTCTTAAAACCAAGCTGTGATTACGAGAGACGCCATATAGTGGGTGGCCCCGGAAAATTCGAACATATCGGGTTCTTTGACGTGCGTTTACCCAGCTTTTACGTCCAGCCAGGATCCGTGGTAACGCCGGTAGGCATCGCTGAAGGGTGTGCGCCACGGAAATTGGGTAATTACCGATACAAACCACACACAGTAAAAAAAAAAAGAATGAAGGCACAGCTGGCCCAACAAATGGTGTGCCCGTTACCATCGTGACAACACTGTCACGTGATACTTTGAGGTTGCAAGAGCTGGATGTATCATACATAGAGTTTCCCAATATACACTAGAGGTAACTCTGGCGCTAGTGTCTATGGGAGCTGCAACACACGGCGCTTCAGCGAGCATGGGAATGATGGGTAGTTCACACATTTGTCTAAACTTCGTACTTCTGGCCTGCTCTTGGTTCCGTGTGTGTTCGTGTTGCTTGAAGGTGTTTTTTCACGAAACAAAAATCAGCAAATGTTCGACGATTGCGCTTCACCACTCTATCTTTTTCAAATTACCTTTCTAAATTGGGTCACGAAGTTCAAGAGTGTTGAATCTTTCTTTCAAAACAAAATCGAAACACAGCAAAGAACGAAGCTGCAAGTACGAAGATTAGACAAATGTGTGTACTACCCATCATTCCCATGGTCGCTGAACGATCGCAGACCCAGAGTGCCCTCTAGTTAATTTTGAGAAACTCTATGGTATCATACTACCTCAAGGCTTAGCAAAGAGTTTATGATGAAGAGCAGTGATAAAATATATATTTAAGCCTCGCAAAACATATAAATGGAATACAGAGAACAAGTCATCAGCTTCGCTATTTTATCAGTGCCACGAGGCGTGGTAGGCTATTATTATTATTATTATTATTATTATTATTATTATTATTATTATTATTATTATTATTATTATTATTATTATTATTATTATTCACCGATCTCACACCATTACCTGACAACAATGCTAAGCCGGAAGCCACGGCCCGAGTTCGACTCCACGCCACCACTTGCGCATTTCCTTGAGCGCAGAATTAACGTATATCGTCCGGATCAGCGGCCAGAGTTCTCGGCTGCTGAGGCGAAGGTCGTGAGTTCGATCCCGGAGGAATGCGACATGCTAGAGGTCCGTGTGCTGTGCAGTGTCAAAGCACGTTAAACACCAAATGGTCGAAATTCCCGGAGCCCTCCACTATATGGGGCGTCTCTCGTAATCATATCTTGGTTAGGGACGTGAATACTCACATATTATAATATCATTAGAATTTATGTATATTTTCCTTTAGAAGATGGCCGTGTGCTCGGCCAGTCGGTGCAACGAATTGTAATATTACGAGCGGAAAAACAGCTCAGGCGGAAATGGCACGACAGACGCTCAACTTGAAACACTTAAAATATGTTTTTTTTTATCTTTTTCAGGTTCACGTTTTGGCAATTAATTTGCTTAGACTGATTAATTGCGACGGCTCTTACGGCATCAACTTGAACATTGTAAGGTTTATTAGGAGACGAGTAAATCAAGGTGAAAGTGTCACATTTGTATTTCGCGCGAACATCCGCCCGTGACGTCCCGGACTTGAATGTGCATTCTTTTCGCTTTATTGTTTAAAAAAAACAGCGCGAAAAAATCGCAATACACCCAGAAAGGGAACGCAAACAGCGCTGGCTCTCAACAATTCTTTTTTTTTTCTATTGCGAAAACAATGCCCCGCTTAGATACACCGAATCGGCGCGATATACAGAGTGTTTCAAAAAAATGCGTCCAATATTTTCTTTAAAAGCTACAGAAAGGAGGTATATACGTGCTACCTGCGGCGTTACCTTCCTGTGGCATAAGCCCCGCCGCGGCGGTAGTGGCTAAGGTACTCGGCTGCTGACCCGGAGGTCGCAGGATTGAATCCCGCTGCATTTCCTATGGAGGCGGAAAAGTTGTAGGCTCGTGTGGTCAGATTTGGGTGCACGTTGAAGAACCCCAGGTGGTCGAAATTTCCGGAGCCCTCCACTACGGCGTCTCTCATAATCAAGTGGTGGTTTTGGGACGTTCAAGCCCCACATATCAATCCTCTGGCAGAAGGCATCTTCAGATGGGTACAAAGATAATTACGGCCGTAATTGTAGAAGTTAACATGATTAACTTTTTAACCAGTAGTAACAGCCGGTCGTGTTAAATGGGAGATTTCAAGCCCTTCCTAAAAATAGTCCATAGCCACTTTGAAATTTCGGAAAAGCGGCCACTGGTATGTTCACCGCAGAGCGATGCAATTTGGCCAATTTAGCTGGCGAAACCGAAACCGGCGCACCACACTCATCTACCATTCACTTCGACAACACCCTCAATGACGACACTGTTTATCTCACATTGGGGGAGAAAAATAAGTGAACGTCGATAAGCGCAGCCTCGAAGTGTCTAAATTGATGTTTGATAAGAGCGAGGGAAACTGCCGGCCAAGCGCCCTAGTATTAGCTGCCCTATGCACTACAGGCACTGCGCCGTGCTCCCGACCGGGCTGCAGAAATCAGGTGCCTCTTTCTCTTCCTAACCACCACCATAGTCTTTCAGATAGTATTCAAGGCCTGTGCCACTACCACTACCCACGAGAATATGAAGTGCGCGACAAAAATGCCGCTTTTCCATGCTGACGTTGCGACAGTGCTGCGTGTTCGGCGCACGCCTGGCACACTTTTTCGAGACATTTTTTTCACCAAAACTCAACAAGAGGGTTAATGTAATTAAAGAATGAGCTAAGTAGACCATGGGACCGTTGTAGCATTGCGCAGTACTACCATCAAGTTTCGTTTCATTTCATTATTCACTCAAGAATCCCGCTTTACCTTTGTCAGGTCACTTGGATATGTATTGTAGCTTTAGCCAATCAAGGTCTACAGCTATATATTATCTGATTTGTCGTGTAAGGTAGAAAATGTGTAGGCATTATACGCTCTCCCATAGAAGAGTACCCTGTGCTCTAAATCGTTACCCCCTTTTTCTAACCCCCCCTCCCATAGTAGAGTACGTCGTACTCTGAATCGCTAACATTGGCACCCAAGGCGGCGTACCGGGACAGCTCAATGTTCTCTCATAGTAAAGAACAACGAACTCTGAATCGTCGAACATTTTCTTCTAAACACATAACGCAGGCGGTCGTTCCACTTGTGAGGCCCGGCCTAATGCTCTGCCATAGTAGAGTACGAAGTACTCCATATCGTTAAACAATTGTTTAAAGATACGTCCAAACTGTTGATGATAGTAGTGCTGAGACGGCTTTCTGCTCTCCCAATAGTTGAGTACCAAGTACTCTAAATCTAAAAAGTTCGCCGCAGTGCCCCTTACCTTTGCCTCCCTATTAGCTCACTGTTTGGGGCACACTTGGGGCCCCCAGTCTTAGGTGCCCGGGGGGGGGGGGGGGGGACTACACCCCGCTATCGTGCGCAGGCCTATAATCCCAAACACATTCTATTAATGAGAGCAGGCAATGATTGATGCCAGTAAAGGTAATGTATAGGAAATGGGGAATGGTTCAGTCACTGTCAGCGGTAAGTCATTTTTTTTTCGTCCACTTTTCTTTCTTCACACTTACGTTACAATCAGTTCTGATAACATCCGCTATACTTTCCTTGGAATAATTTTCTGTGTCACCAATCTCAACTACTTAGTGTTTATCGCTAATCGTTTTAGAATTGTACTTAGTTTTGCTCTGCAATTGTTTAACATATGTAAAGCATTGTGTATTCTTTTTTATCTTGTTCTAGTTCGTTCATGTGATTTCTGATTGCTGTCTCCTGTGTAAACTTATTTGCTTTTATTTATTTATTTATTTAGTTTTTATTTAATTGCTTTTTCCTCTTGAACATTGTACCCTATCTTGTTACTTGTCCCCCCTTATGTAATGCCTTCGGGCCTTTAAGGGCGAAATAAATGAAACGAAAATATGAGCTTGATACCTATCTCAAGATACCACTACACTAAACTATACAGCTACCATCGCAACTTTCCCGCTCCGATGCGACACTGTTATGCCGCCTTTGGTTGGGTGTTGCATTCACAAAGGCGTACTCGTTTCGAACCGGCGGTATACGGCGGGCACATCCACATGCGACTCCTGCGGGGCTGAAGAGACCATCGAACACGCCCTGCGCAGCTATACGCTCGCTATACAACGACCAGCGATGCACGCTCCGGACGGTTCTGGACCAACTGGACTCCAGACCACTTCCTATGCAGAAAGATTCTAGGAGGCTTGGTTGTGTGCTTCGACAGCGCAGGAAGCAACTAAAGCACTACTGATGAACCCGAACTCAACAAATCTGAGCGACCACCTGTATAGACCGCATGTGCTCGCCCAAGTGTGCACGTGATACAGTGTCTCTTTCTTCTGCTATCTCTTTCCCCCCAACTTTATCCTGATATGATAACTTGCACATGACGTCACAGACAGGTTCTCCGCGCTGAGTCTCTATTGCAGGATCGTCCAAGTGTCGCGAAACTCGGTATATTCCCGAGCTTTGGCGACACTCCCTTATGAACGAGCCAACAGGACCAGAGCGTCAAATCCACCCCTCGGCACGCTACGTTTCATTGGTCACGATGGAACCAGTGATCGCTTCAAGGACGGTCAACTAAGTTGGGAGGTGTTTTCAAACCAGAGGCATATTCTTTGATTTGTTTGTCGTGCCACTGAGTGCAGATGTGCACCCATGCAATAAAAGTGTCAGAAATTTTACGCGATGATATTTTTTTTTTTAGAGGTAGGGGTGTTTAAATTTATTTTGAAGCTTTTAATGCATCCACTAAGTCTGTTTTAGAATAATCAGTTCGGTGGTCTCTGAGATCAGTACTGACCAAAACATAATCTGCAAAATCGATTAGAATAAAGGAAAAAGCAATAAAGAAATCTTGGGAATTACGTAATGCGCAGCTATCGCAAACACCGAAACCGGGCAGCAGTGACCCATCACCCCGATCTGAAAGCAAGGCTGCACCAGAGAACCGTCAAAATTGCTGTAAAACAATCACATGCAAGATTATCACATATACTTCATCAATGAAGGTTATTTATAACAGGCGCCATCGTTACGATGATCACGTACGTATCTATTTTCGGTGTGAAACGCAGATTTCTAGCTTCGGCGTTTCAAATATTTGTTTTGAAGATATCCCGATTTTCGACATTACCTACGAGACGTTAGAGTATCGCAGTCGGTAGTATTACACTCTCAGAAGCAAAAAAAAAAAAAACTGGAGTGATATCAGTCAGACGCTTCACTAAAACGAGCGTTCTTTAACACGCATTTGAATAACAGAGATCATAAAATCTGTGTGACGTAAAGCTGAGTCTTATCAGCGCTTGGTTCTTTGATCGATCAGGCGGTAGCGATTAGCGTGCGATCACTTCCCGGAATTCCTCATAGAGCGAACAAGTGGGCGAAAGAATCGTTGCCGCGAAACCAACCGCGCGCTCGCAAACCTAACGAGAACTACGGCCGACTAACCTATATTTGTAATAAACCGCTCCCACGCGCCGCAAACGCGATCGTTGCCAAACCAAAAAAATGAGTCGCCCGAACGAAGAGGCAACGACCCAGGACTGGTCAATTATCGAGCTTCGAAAACATACCGGCACTTTGGGTTGAACCGGATTCAAAACACAGCGCCCAACGCGAACGCTTTGTAAACGTTAGCAGTGTCTTGGACCTCGTACCGTGTTCAAACAAGTACGGGCCGGACGCAAAATTCGTCATTGTACAGGTTCGAAAAGCGCACCAAGACTGCGCTCAGTGCCCCGAAGTCATGTCAAATGCGTGCATGAAGCGCGGAATCTGACAGCGCCAGCCACACGAACAGCTGGAACGACTGGTGTACCGCTCGCTGAACTGACAACAAAACGAAAGCAATTTTAGTCCGCAGGCGGAATGTGCGATCACATGTTTCTAGCTCGCGCGTGCTTGAAGAACGAGCACGCGACCGTCGGTTAAAAAAAAAAAAAAAACGAGCTTTCGCCAAACCGCAGCTGAAGTCGAATGAGCGGGACCCCAAGTGCCCGCCTCCTTTTTGTCACGAAGCGAACTGTACCGTTAGATCGGCGGCGTTAGGCTTAGCACGACTCCGGGCGCAAACTCGGTCGGGCGCTGAGCGGCACGGCGAACTCACCGTTGATTCTGGCGAGCCGCTGGCCTTGTTTTTGCGTTCTCACAGGGCGCGGGCCGTCCGTGATCGGGTATGGAGCGTTCCGCTGAGCCGAGTACGACGGAGGGAACAGGAAAACATCGTAATCCGTTCGGGGAAAGCGGTACCGTACTAGCGGGCACAACACCGATTCACCAGCGCCGTACACAACGCACGCACCGTCTAAGAACCGCACGCGCGCGGCACACGTTCGGCGGCTTCGACGCACGCCGGCTTTCGTTGCTTCCTTCGCGCTTTTGTGAGGAGAAATAATTTTATTTCTGTGCGTTTTTTGGAACAACGCTCCGAGGCTTTGCGTTCGAGACTAACTCGGGCGGCGCGCACTGGCTATGAGGGTGCGGCCTCGGTATCCAATCCAGTGACTTGTAATTCAGCGCGCGGCAAATACGAATGTTGCACTCCGTTCAGTTCGTGCTTTGGCGCGTGTAGCCTGCGAATTTCTAGTTCATTATACTCGTGAGCGTACGCAGGGTGTTCCGCAAGGGGGGAGGGGAGGCACAGTTCTATCGCAGATGCCCCCCCTCACCTCCCTCTTGTTCACGTAATGGACAACATGCATCACCGTGGACGAAAGGAAATGCAATTGAAGCAGCGACGTGTTTCATCAGTTTCTCGCAAATCTTTGGTCCATGGGTTCCCTGAACAAGTTAGGTTAGGTTAGGTTAATTTGGTTTTTTATGGCGCAAAAGCAGCTAAGGCTACGCTGCGCCAGACACAAGACTTTCAGGAATGGACGCTAAAAAGATGAGATTTTAAAGCTTTTTTAACAGATTACATTCTTTCAGAAAGTTTAGCAAGTCAGACAGAGGTACTAGAGGGTCATCTCCTAGGAACAAAGCAGGGTGTAATGGTACGTGTTGTTTGTATAGCTTGCTGAAATGTTTTTGTCTCTGTGTTTCAATGGTAGGACATGTGATTAGGATGTGCATAAGTGTTAACGCTTCTTGGCATTTTTCACACGTTGGTTGTTCTTCCTTTGCGAGTAAGAAGTTGTGTGTCAAGTGTGTGTGTCCAATGCGAAGTCGGCATAATACAACTTCAATAAACCGTTGCTGGTGACGGCAGGTTTTCCATTCCCCGAGTGTGGGTTTCACCAAATGGAGCTTATTGTTCGTGCAGGTGTCCCATTGCTTTTGCCATTTTGCTAGTAGGGCCAGGCGAATTGTTCTCTGGATATCTTTAAGGAGAATTTTCACTTTTGTTACTGTTTTATGGGCTGCCTGGGAAGCATACTTATCTGCTTTTTCGTTTCCAGGTATCCCAACATGACTTGGGACCCAGCAGAAACGGATGCAGGTTGCCTGGCTGTTTAAGTATACCATGTTTAGAATGTCGCCTACTATAGGCTCACATTCGGATTTTATATGTAGTGCTTTTAGTGTGCTTAGTGAGTCGGTGTATATGATTGCTTTCTGGTATTTTTCAGCGATGACTTTCCGAACTGCTTCACTCAAGGCATAAGCTTCAGCTGAAAAAATGGAAAAACTACGTGGTACTTTCACAGAAATTGCGCTTTTCGTCGTCACAATCCCAATACCCACGTGGTCCTCCGTTTTTGAGCCATCTGTGTAAAATTCTTCGTAATCCCTATATTCGTGCTGAAGTGTATAAAATTCTTGGATTATGTGTTCTGGTGGGGTGCTTTTTTTGTTGAAACGGCTTAGTGAAAATTCGCATAGCTGTGACAGGTCAAACCATGGCGGCAGTCTTGGTGGTTTAATAGCGACATCTAGTGATTCAACAGGGATGGTATAAAAGCGGCAGTATTCCTCGAAACGTAGGACAAGTGGTTTGATTAGGTTCGGTTTGTTGAGGTAGTGTGAGCGCGAGTCACATTTTGCGGCAATTTCATAGCAGATGTGTTTAGGTGACGACCTTATTCTTATAACATATGACAAGGTTAGTAATGCTCTTCGATCACATAGAAGGGGCTCATTGCATTCTACGTATAGACTTTGCACAGGTGATGTTCTGTAAGCACCACTTGACAGACGGAGACCGAGGTTGTGTATAGGGTCAAGACGGCGGATGTATGAGTTTCGCGCCGAGCCGTAGACTATGCATCCGTAGTCTAGAATGCTGCGTACAAGGGATCGGTAAATACGTATAAGGCAGAATCGATCGGAACCCCAGTGTTTATGGGAGAGTACTTTGAGCACATTGAGTGCCCTGTTTGCCTTAGTTTTCAGTGCATTTATGTGTGGCAGAAAGTTTAGTTTTCGGTCGAATGTGATTCCTAGAAATTTGTGTTCTTGTTTTACCGGCATGTTGATGTTGTATAGTTTGAGCGCGGGTTCAGGGAACAGTCCTCTCTTTTGTGTAAAGAGAACAGCTGTGGTTTTTTGGGCTGAAAAGCGGAAACCATTTTGGTCAGCCCATTTCGTAAGCCGATTTATTGTAATTTGGAGTTGCCTTTCGCAGGATGATAGGCTGGAGGCTCGGCATGCAATTTGTAGATCATCAACATAGATGGAGTGCATGACTGTACGGGGTATAGCCCTGTTGATGGAGTTCATTTTTACAATAAACAGGGTGGTGCTCAAAATGCAGCCCTGTGGTACACCATTTTCTTGGACAAATATTCGTGACAGTACCGTACCCAAACGTACTTGAAAAGTTCTATTCGATAAAAAATCGTGTAAGCAGTTCAGCATTCTCCCGCGAATCCCTAAGTTTGCTAGATCTCTGAGAATTCCGTATCTCCAAGTTGTGTCATATGCTTTCTCTAGGTCAAAGAAGACCGAGAGACAGAGCTGTTTGTGTAGAAATGCTTGTCGTATTTCTTGTTCCAGCCTAACAATGTGATCAGTGGTGGAACAGCCCTTTTGGTATCCGCACTGGTGTGCGTCTATTAGGTGCTCCGATTCCAGAGTGAAGGTAAGTCTAATATTTATGATGCTTTCGTAAGTTTTTGCAAGGCAACTTGTTAATGCAATGGGTCTATAGCTACTTGGTGTTGTTGGGGGTTTACCAGGTTTTAGGAATGGTATGACTATGGCTTTTTTCCAATCTTCAGGCATTATGCCAGAGTCCCATATTTTGTTGAAGAATTGGAGAAGTGCCCGCACGGATGCTTGGGATAGGTGTGCCAACATTGCGTAGTGTATCTGGTCAGACTCTGTTGCCGTTTTTTTACCGGCAGAGAGTACCCTGTTCAATTCGTGCAGCGTAAGCGGAAGGTTATAACTTTTATTTGAGGTACTGCTAGTAGGCAATCTTTGTCTTTCTGCATTTTCTTTATATTTCAGGAATGTATTGGTGTAATTTGCTGAGCATGATACCTTATAAAAGTGTTCTAATAGGTTGGCCTGGTCTTCTAGTGTTGATTGTGTGTCTGGACTTGTAAGCAGTGGTATTGTGTAGGAGGAGTACTCTCCCTTGAACTTCCTCACCTGGTCCCAGATGTGTTTAGATGTGACTGAACTGTTAATTGATGATATGTATTTTTGCCATGAATCCTTTTCTGCCTGTCTTCGAATAAATCGGGCTCTGGCTTTTGCCTGTTTGAAGTTGATGAGGTTGGCGTAGGTGGGGTATCTTCGTAGAATTCCCCAGGCCTTATTTTGTAGTTTTTTTGGCATCAGTACACTCGTTTGTTCACCAAGGGTTGAATTTCTTGGGTACGATGCCGGATGATTGCGGTATTGCTTTTTCTGCTGCTGAGATTAAAATTTTGACGCACTCTTCGTTTATTTCCTCAACAGAAATCTCCGATGAGAAAACTTCATCGAGCTTAGCGTTTTCTGTGAAAACTGGCCACTTCGCGAGCTGTAGTTTTCACCGGCGTGGCCTGCTTGTTAGAGTTGGGTAAGATGGTATGAGTTTTATGATGCCGGGTTGATGATCACTGCCATAAGACGTGTTGACGACGTCCCATTTAAAATCATTAAAAATACATGATGAACACATGGCGAGATCTAAGCAACTAAAAGTGCGCGAGGTTGGTGAAAAGTAGGTAAAAGCACCGGAATTAAGAAGGCAGATGTCATTTGATAAAATAAAATCTTCCACGGCTTGTCCTCTTGCGTCAGTTTTGTCGCTACCCCAAAGGGTTGAATGAGCATTGAAATCCCCGACTAAGATAAATGGTTTTGGCAACTGTTCCACTAGATTTTCTAGGTTTTTGGTGGTGAAAAGGGTGTGAGGTGGGATATACAGTGAGTAGATGGTGATGGTTTTGTATGATAGGATGGTGACGGCTACGGCCTCGAAAGATGTGTTTATTTGGACATCTCGCGTAGGAGTGCTGCCCTGCACCACTATGGCTACTCCTCCTGAAAGACGGTTGCAATGTTCGCGGTCCTTTCGGGCAACTTTGAAGCCTTTTAGGAAGTGGCTGTGTTTTGCACCAAGATTTGTCTCTTGGAGGCAAAAGGCTACTGGTGAGAATTTGTGAATGATGTCCTTTATGTCACCTAAGTTATGAATTAAGCCTCTACAGTTCCAATGTACGATAAAAGCCATGGCAAAATAAAGTTAAGTAAATATACTTCTGGGGATTGATCGGTACAAAGATGATAGGTGACAATATTAAGAAATAGAAAGAAATGCGATAACCATTACGGTTATCGCTTACTTATTGTGGTTACTGGGACTTTGTCCTTGTCTTGTTTGGTACGCTCGAGAGAGCGCTTGTCCTTCGGTGTCGACGACACCGGAGTTTTGTGGTCGATCTCCATTGCCTTGTCTGAGGCGCTGGAAGATCGAGAGTGAGGCGCTGAGAAACGGATCTCAGGCCTTGGCACTCTATTGAGTTTAGGGCCCAGGGAGACCGGAGTCTGCGGGCCCTTTGATGTGCATGGAGCAGCTGGCGCTGCTTCTTTTACGGGGGCGGTTTGAGTCACCATAGAACCTCTGGGTGTGGTAGCGGTCGACTCCTGAGGCCTTTGTGACGCTGCCCCCGACTGCGTCACATCGGCGTAACTTCTGTGGAAAAGGTATGATAGCCGTGTTCGCGCTTCGCTGAATGATATTTTTTCTTTGACGGTCAGAGCGATCACTTCTTTTTCTTTTTTCCAACATGGGCATGACCGGGAATACGCTGGGTGTTCCCCGTCACAGTTAACACAGTGGGGTGAGGATGAGCAATTTTCTGATTTGTGGTCGTTTGCACTGCATTTTGCGCAAGTTTCTTTGCCTCTGCAAGAGTGCGAGGCGTGTCTAAATCTCTGACATTTGAAACAGCGTCTGGGGTTGGGAATGTAAGGTCTGACATTTATTTTTAAGTACCCAGCCTTAAGAGAGGTGGGCATTTCACATGTTCCAAAGGTTAGTATTACGTGTTTGGTGGGCACTTCCTGATTATTGCGACGGATTACTATTCTTTGGACTTTTATAACATTTTGGTCTTGGAATCCTTCGAGGAGCTCTTCGTCACTAAGGCCTAAGAAGTCTTCCTCAGAGATTACTTTCCTGCTGGTGTTTAGAGAGCGATGGACCGAAACGGTAACAGATGTTTCTCCAATGCTGGTTAGTTGGGATAGCTTAGGCACTTGGTCTTTTTCGGTTAGCTCCAAAAGGAGGTCACCGCTTGACATTTTGGATGCTTTGTATGTGGGTCCTATTTTTTCTTTTAGGCACTTGGCCACCAAAAATGGGGATAATTTTCTTAGAGGTGTGCTGTCACTGTGGATAATGTGGTACTTCGCGAAAGTAAATTTGGTTTCTTTCGAGACGTGATAACTTGCTTCGGTGCGGCCTCTCTTGCGAGACCGATCAAGGTCGGCGGATGCTTGTAAAGTCATACAAGTATGAATGTGTTCGGTAACAGCGGCGACCACCCACCAAGGAGCCCAACAAGGGGACGCGGTTGGACTTGTTGAAACAAGCCCTCCCGACGCCAGCCGTACGCTGTCACTATAACCCAATGTAATTACCCAAGGTGGGATACCTACACAAGGTTAACCCTTGCCGCCATGAATATCGGAAGTAAACGGAAGACAGTAGAAGACAGGACAGATAAATAGTAAGAGATAAAGACGAAGATGTAGGGAGAGAGAGATAGGAAAAGGCGACTGCCGATTTCCCCTGGGTGGGTCAGCCCAGAGGTGCCGTCTACGTGAAGCCGGGGTCAAAGGGGTGTGTTGCCTCTGCCGGGGGCCTTAAAGGTCCAATCACCCAGCGTCGGCTCAACCCCCAGGATCCCCTTTTCCCCGGACACGGCAAAGCCACGCACGGCTAGGCGTGGGAGGGAGTAGAAACTCCCCCGTTAGCTCGGGTCCGTGGTCCCTGAACAAGTGAACGGTTCTTGGGATCATAGGATCACCTGAAGTAACACCGGAGAGGGGGCGTAGCCATGACTTTGTGTTTTTACTAGCTGCAAAACTCCATCATAGCATAAATACTGTTAATGTGTGTTCGCAGCGGTATCACTAATTTATCCTAATTGTTGACAAAAGGTGAACTACTTGCACAGAAGTGAGGGGGGAGGCTCTGACAAAACTGGGGGGGGGGGGGGGTATCGCTTTTACGAATTTGCCTTCTGAATCCGCCACTGACAACTGACACACAAACACATAGAGAGAAGGGGAAGGGGGAGGGATAGAGGGGCTTATCGAAAGTGTTAAGAAGATAATAAACTAATATCAGTCACATAGACAAAAATTTATTTTCTTATGCGTGCGAGTACATCCCGTACTTATTTTGCCGCAATTAAATTATTTTGCCAAACTTAAATACCGCAATTTACCTCATGCTGAGACTACTTTCTCAATTCGACCATGGCGCCACACTTCCTACTCGTCACTGCCCCATGATCCAAATTTTAAATGACCCCTGATACCAAATTCCGAAACTCTAGATGCTTGTGTTGTTTTATAGTCCTGCATGCTGGGCCACTTCGTACCGATTATTAGTGACGAGCGTTGCCTATGGTATTTTTAGTTTTGTTTCAAAGTAAGCAGCATGCTCGTCCGAGTATTCAGGTCCAACCGAAATTTGCTGTGATTCGACGTCGCAGAGCTCAATGAAGTATTGTCGGCGTCAGAAAACATTTGCGGGGCACACACACTACCCCGACTGGCACCTGACGAAGAATGTTGTTCGTTACCCCTTTGGTTCTGTTGTTAGCTGTTCTCAAGTATACGCCAGGACTGTCTTTCTTTTTTCTGAGGGGGGCACGCTCAAATCACTTACATCGTTTCATTCTTCACCACCCGCAGGTTCCCCTATTTGAAAACAGCGCGTTCAGCGTCACCAGAGCTTGAGCGTCAGGCGCTGCCCCGCTGTTGGGCGGTAGTTGCTTCGGTATTTAGGCGGGCGTTTCGAACTGACGCAATATCGTTCTGAATTAAAGACGCTTACATATATTATACGATGCGTTAGAGTATCTACAAACCGCCTGATAAAACTCTTACACAGGACTCACTATCGCATTTTGAGTCACACCTTCAGCACCAAACAGTGATTTTGTTTAGCTGAAATTTTTTGTGCTTTTTTTTTTCACTTGTGCTAACGCATTGTCTGTTCGATTGTGGTAGAATAACATCGCTTGCCCTTTTTTCTTGAAAGCGCGTGTATAAAGAAATTCATATGTTCGTTTCTCACTGTTATTTATTATTTGTGTTCACCCATTATGTATTACGCCGCCAAGGTCTCAAAGAAAGGTCACATTATATATAAAAAAATGAAAATTCTATTTCGGCATTACCAGACGCAAAGCTACAATTACTGTAAAAAAGTCGCTGGCAAAACATTTGCTTTCAGGGGTCCTTTAAAAGTCTGAAAGGAAAAGGAACGAGCAGGAACTATAGCTTGTCCCCTGTGAAATAGCTGCAAGACTGGATGGCCAATAAAGGGTTAGCCAAACTCCAAAATTAAAATATCCTGGGACAGCAACAGGCCTCTGCCTCCTATGACGCAGCCCGGATGGTGCCCGAGCACCCCCGTCCTCTCCACCTATGCTAGGACCCATCAGCTAGGACCCATCAAAGTCCTAGCAAAGCTAGGACTTTGATCTAGGACCCATCAGCTACTATTACAGTCGAAAGTTTGAGTGTTTCTAACTGGGCAAACCTATAGGGCAAACTTTGCGTCCCCCCCCCCCCACCCACGCTTAAGAGGGGGTGATCCCACCTGCCGTATCTTCTCCTTTCGTGCGTGCATCTGGGTGTGGTATTTACGTATTGAAGCCGTACACTTTTAAAAAAAAGTTAGTAAAAAGGTAGCAACTGCAAGTAAGTAGGTAGTAACTGCAGCGGTTGCTACCTTTCTTCGACCGTTACTAACCGTTTGCTACCTGTGTACTACCTACGTTAGTAAACAGTTACTGCCCCGCCGGCTAAGGTACTCGGCTACTGACCCGCAGGGCGCGGGTTCGAATCCCGGCTGCGGCGGCTGCATTTCCGATGGAGGCGGAAATGTTGTAGGCCCGTGTGCTCAGATTTGGGTGCACGTTAAAGAACCCCAGGTGGTCTAAATTTCCGGAGCCCTCCACTACGGCGTCTCTCATAATCATATAGTGGTTTTGGGACGTTAAACCGCACATATCAATCAATCAAACAGTTACTAGCTACAACCATTACTAACTTTTTGCGACCTCTTTACTACCTACGTTAGTAAACAGTTAGTAACTGAAACGAAAGAGGTAGTAACTGCAGCCGTTACAACCTTTCATGCCCCGTTTCTACCTCTTCGCTACCCGGCTTTTGACTATATAATTCAAAATAGTGTGTGAATGCTATTCTGATAATTTATGAAAGGAATTGTCTCGACGTATTATCGATGAACTGGAAAATGACGCAGAAGGTATTTATAGATCAAGAAAATATATTTTGTTTCAAATTATGCAACCGAGATATGTACACGTCATTCTGATATTGTCGAAACGGAGAAATACAAGTTAACGAACCGTAAGCAAGTGCTACACGCGTCGTAATAGACAATTACAACGAGCTTAGTAAATACAGCACATATTAACAAGACTGGCAGATCAAGATAACCAGACAGCCACATATAGCCTCGAGGACAGTCACAGTTAATCCACTGCGGCGTGTCTCCAAATATTATCATTGTTTTGGCGCGTCAAACCTCCAAAACGATTATTACCTTTTAAACGCTGATATATTAGTCATGTGAAGCATTCAAATGCACTGAGAATGAATTCAGTACATTCTCCGGCCACTGTACATAATGCCTTTTTGTGGCCATTTAATAATGAATAAATATAACATATAATATTCTATAAGTGAGGCTTATTAAAAGTCTTGTGCTAAGTCACCAAACAAATGTAACCAGGTAGTATATTATAGTGCTAACAATTTATATTTGTTAAAATTGATACAGAAACGGAAGTGCTCCCCTGTGCCAGATATGCCCCTGCGAAGTAGGGGCTATCTTTGTTTAGCAGGACATTGTTTAGCCAACATTAGCAGTGATATCATGAACCTTTACCAACACGCCTAAACTGGCAGTCATCTTAAGTGGAGAAATAATATGCCAAAATGAATGAACTGGGTAGTATCGGTTACTACTTTTTTTCTTGAAACCTTCAAAGTTGCTACCCGTAGGTGGTAACAGCTAGGGCAGTAACAGTTACTAACTCCTGGTAGTAACAGCAGAGGTAGTAACTATTACCGCCCTTGCCGTTACTAACTGCACTTACTACCAGGGTTGTAACATGTGTGACAAACCATTACTACCCCAAAGTTAGCAAGTATACTACCACCTTTTTTCTAAGAGTGTAAGCGTACGAGGACAGAGACAATCAAAACGAAGCACAGAGCTATGGTGTAATTTCTATTGCCCCTGTATACGTGCGCAATTGATTACCTCTTTCAATATACGTGACTGGGTCAACTCAGTGTGGTGCTGAAGGTTGTCGGTGTCCCGAGCGTGCGAAGAACAGCGACGTAGTGGGATAATCAGAATCTTTATTAGGAAGGGTCCGGCTCACGCTTCAAGACGGATACGCCACCGCTATGACCGGTTCGCTCCAAAGCAGTAGACCTATTTTGGTGCGAAAGAAAATTAGGATAATCTGAGCTCAGTGAGCTTTGATTGTCCGCCATTGTATGGTACGTGGAAGCAAGACACGTTGTCATTGCTTAACTACTGAGCCATCGTGAATAACATTTGTCATATGCGGAAATAGGTAGGTCGTTATTGGGGTGGAGGACGCTATCGGTTTATATGATCAGTTTATATGTTTGTTTGCTTATACAGCCTCGAGTTTTCGAAGCAACCGAATTGAAAGAAGTGTAACTTGGAAAATCTCGAACACTACAAATATTAAAGCGTACGCTTTGCAATTATGGAAAGCTTTTACACATTAAAGGACAATGACAATAGTAATAGTCAATCAATCATTTATTTAACGTGCCCAGGAACAACCATAAGGTCTTTGTGAAGGCACACGCAAAAATAAAACAAAAAAATTGGCAGATCCCACGTACAGTGGGAATGGATGATATGCGAAGCACGAATAAGGAAAATAGATATGACACTTTAGAATTAGCACGAGGTTACGATGTGGACGGACGTAGTACACAGTAAACACAAGTAGAAATGTTATGCGCACTCAGGTTTCTAGATAAGATGCAAGTATGTCGTTTATAGTCGCGTAATGACGGCACCACTAACGTTTGCAATACCAGCACCAGCAGTGGTAGGCGTGTAAATTATGCCATACATGACTTCCATGACTATCATGTTTGCGCCAGGCATTTGTGTTCGCCGTCCATTCACGTCACGTATTATCAAATTTGGTATATGTGAAGCTAGCGTTAGGCTGCGAGCGCGCTATGAGCGTAGTATGCAGTCATGTTTAACATGACACGCGTATCATGATTATCACGTTTGGACATGTCCTTTGCCTTCCTCTGAAATCAATTAAGAATTCTCCGAACAAGCTGATCACTGTACAACAAGGGAATACTTCAGCGTGGTCTCAGAAGTAGAACGCCATCGAGTGATATGCGAGACCGCTGTTCTGATAAAACAAATCGTATAAGTGCCGAGAATGCTCTCTCCGTGGTGGCTTGTGTGGCTGGCTAACCAGGGGGAAGCTGTGTTAATATATGCCGCTTCGGTTGCCAGTGTTCTTTAAAACATGTGACATAACTAATGCTGTGACACTTGTTGGAAAAGCACTTTCCGTCGTACATCGGGACGTCCAGAAAGTTCTGCAGTTGCAACCGAAGTCCGCCATTCCAATGAAGCTGGACAAGACGTATCTACTGACCATGGTCATCACAGTGGGCCGAAAGGACTCCCCAGGGGAAGCTGAGAGATGCATCTTGGAAGTTGTCGTTGGCTATCTTCGAAGTTGTAGAGAACAAACTAGAACAAAATGGCACAAATATAGGCCAGGTCGTATGTATGTACCACTGCTCCACCGCGACAGACTGCAAACCCGCGTTGCATCATAATGATGGCTGGGGAAAGGGGGGGGGGGGGTCAAGTGCTTTTTTTCCCTCCCCCTTC
Source organism: Rhipicephalus microplus (assembly GCF_043290135.1). Lineage (NCBI taxonomy): Eukaryota > Metazoa > Arthropoda > Arachnida > Ixodida > Ixodidae > Rhipicephalus > Rhipicephalus microplus. Next base: position 171,730,274 of record NC_134705.1, read on the forward strand.
TCCCAACGCCCACGTCATTTACCGGAAAAATTTTGCAGTCATCCCATACATTCAGGTTATATCCCACCGACTTAAGATGGTTACCACTCGATTCGATGTCTCGGTCGTTTCAATATAGCGTACACAACAAAGTGGATTGTGTGGAAAAGTCAACGCGCAGGGAGCTGTTGCAATATCTCGCTCCAACAATTCACGCACGGCAATTTGTTGAATGCCGATCGGAAGTGTCATATACCGCCATCTCCTGTACAGTCACACCGGGCAAACAGGCCATTGCCGAAATGATCGACTTCGAGAACAAGCATGCGCCAAATGAAGAGTGGTACGGGCAGTGATCTTGATCTATACATCGCGGGAAGTGTGGTTGACCGCCACGCCTTTACCGAACACGGGTTTTAAAAAGGTAAGAAGATAAAAGCACCTGGGATATTTTTCAGGCACACGTGACCCACAAGCGCAGTGGCTCAGCCGTAACAATGGCTTCTGTAGACTCGCTGAAAAAAAAATAGAGCATGACTGTAATTTGAAGAGCACGCCTCTGTTTACCAAGAGCGTGGATATTTTGAGATTTTCGTGCGTGCGCCACGTAATGGAGGGCTATCTTCATATAATTTCGTTTTTTTTTTTTTTCATTCCGCTACGGTGAAATGAAACTCGTTGTTAGCTGTGTGCCGATCGTCTTTGTTCAGAAATTCACCTATCTCGTGATTTCACCCTGTGGGTCACCCCTTTCTGGAAAACGGCAAAGATTCGCGCTTCAGGCCCTGGTGTGCCTACTGAATTTCAACTGTGGATTTTCGCCACGTTATCAAGAGCTGTCATTGCGTTGTATTTTAAACCAAGACATAGACATGCCCTCTGGGTCGATCACACATGACAAGATGGCTGATTGAACAATATGGCGCAATTTGACAGTATACGCAGCGCCCTTTCCTGAACCCTGAGTATACATTCTACGTTGCGTTTCCCCGGAAAGCTGACTTGGCGAATTCAACAGCAGTATATCACCGAACCATAGATACTTTTAAACTGCTTCACAATAAAGCAGGCAACAGACCCAAATTGAGCGAAAATTAGGGCAACAATGCATGCATTCGTCATGTTTCCTACGCATGCACAAGCGAGCGCATGATCCATCGGGGAGAAAGTGGGAAGGGGAACAAAGTTTCACCACGGCGAAACCTCTTCCTCCCCCTCTGTCGAGACCAAATGACATCATGCTTCAGAATGGTTGAAAAAAATGCAAATGAGGCAATGCATGAAGAATTACGTGGCTTCACAGTCACCGAGTGATTCAAATTGCGCTATTGTTATAGCTCCGTTAACGATCGTTCGCCGGAGTTCGTAACACCGCCGCTGGAGAAACACCGGTGACAGATCGCGCGATGATGATGATGATGATGATGCGGTGCCATTCCCTTTAAAACGGGTTACCACATTTATAGCGAAATTGGCTTTGAAAGGAAGATACGGCAAGAGAACTAAGAAACAGGGCGGGGGCGGGGGGATAAATAGTGTAGTTAAGAAAAAAAAAAGACATTGACGAGGCAGTGGCGCCCTCTCTTGGACGGCGCATGTGTCAATTATTGATAACGGTTAAATCTTAATTATTTCTGATCATACTACTATTTTACGAATCGTGGGATTATTTTAGACCTTGTTTTAGGCCTGTATTGACCACTTGATTTTGAGCGTCGTCACGTCACATCAGATTCAATGGATGGGCAAGCCAGTCCCCTCAAGTGCTACGTGCTTGAACCGATAAACGTGAGTGTTTTTGGCGTGTTGGTAATTCATGGCGAAGAAAATTTCAACAGCGCCTGCAAAAAACGAACAAACAAAAACACCAATACATGAAAAAAGAGCTGACACGCATCAGCACTGTCCATGTACAACTTTTTTCGCGTATCCGTGTTTTTTTTTTTTTCGTGTTGTTCAAATATTTTTCACAATGCAAGTTTCAAACCTAGCAAGCCACCCTTATTTAGCGGCGTGGCCATAACCTCTGCATCGATTTTTCGCCGTATTTTACCCTAAACATGGTCTAAGCAGACAAAGCGAATTCTGTCACTTTTTACAGCGGTAAGAAACGCGCGCGAAACAGGGATTACTCACTGCGAACGTTCCGTCCCCCTAACTCTCCTTGTCAAGAGAAGGTAATCCTCCGAAAATTTCGGCCATCTGGTACATTATACGTTCATGTACCGACATGGCACAGCGCCGGCTAACATTTCGCCTAAATGCGATGGCCGCGACCGGCGTCGAGCCAGCGAGTTTCTGATCAGCAACTGACCAGTGACAACCCCAATACCACCTCGGTCGACTGCCAAGAAAATTTAGACACGCTCAATCGACGCCATCTTGGACAGATAACGTTGCAGTTTTGAACCGGTATCAAATAAACAAACACTGCTATGGTGAACTCACACGCACGAAAACGCTTCGGCCGGAGCATTCAACATTCCATGACCGTGATAACTTCATATTCCGACATATGGAGAACCGGAAAAACAATCGCTTATCAGTCCAAGATGGCGACACCTGGAGAGTAAAATCGTGTCATGTTGTCATTAATTGCCTCTGATCGTGCTGCAATCTCTCAGTCGCTCCAAAAATGCGTTGGCATTTCGGTCGGGTACCTTCGCTAGTCAGCAGACGTAATGTGTTTTCTCATGACCCTTACTTCCCCTTGTGTGTTACACAAGCGAATCACCATATATATCTATAAAGAAGTAGAATGTACAGGTGTGTCTGTTGGTGTAGAACCAGCAATGCACCATGCTTGTGAGGTGGGCAATAAAGAACTCCCTCTGACAGCTCTCAGTGAGATGAGTAGTACTAGCTCAATCCACAGATGTGCATGGTTAAGTGTTGATCTTTTTCAAGGAGCCATGTGAGTATTAGAGTCACTGGCTCAGCCAGAAATCTGGTCACAAAATTACACTGCATATACTTGCCTTTTCGATTCTGCGACTCGTTTCTGCTCTAAAAAACACAAGCGGTTTCTGAAAAACTTTGCAGACCTTGGAAGTTGTGTTCCTGCGGCTTCACTCTGATCATGGAAATGACTGAACACAGTTGAATGACGTATCTACGTAAATTATTTTGAGTAAAACAAAAGTGTACAATTTGTTGCTTCATTTCCAGGCTGCCAAAAACAGTGAGATGTTTGTAAAAAACACACTTTTGAATGAATGCAAGGAAAGAAGTGTAAATTTAAGGGCTTGTTTTCTTTGTTAGACATAACAATTATGAGCTCTAACAGACAATCATGCCAAGGAATGTATAAAGAATGTTATTAGAAGTAAATGTAATGTAAACGTGGAGAAAGAAACCTGCGACTAACATTTCCTATGTTCTACCAACTGAGCTAGCACGACGGCTATAACTTCTTTAAGTGTGTGCTGTCACTATTTTGCATACAAAGCCTTTTTTAAAAAATCCTGCTAGCAAATATAGTTTTGACAATTACTGTAATCCATGCTTTGGCAACTCGTATATTGTTGTCATTCTTTTGTCATAAAGGTGACACATCTAACAACATCCCTGATGTGGCCTGTGAAAGGTTTGCAGGTTCCTTGATCATCAAGCACCACATGCATAGCCATACAGTAGACTCCGTTTAAACGAAACCTGAAGGGACCAGGAAAATATGTTTCCTTTAATAGGAGTTTCGTTTACAGAGAGATAAACAGGGGTACAATATTCAAGTAGGAAACCAGACATATTAGTGGCAGTTACTCCATTTAGACAGCAATTTCGTTTAAGAGAGTTTCATTAAATGGGAGTCTATGAATCAGTATCCGTCAAGAACGCAATAACGACGCAGAGGCCACGATGCACCGTAACATGAACATTGATTTATTGAACAGTTATATACATTGAGAGTTGCATGACACATCAACAGCATTTAAACACTGATGTAATAATGTTCAACGACAAGTTACGCAGACTCTGTCAAAAACATGAACATCTGAGAAGTAGGCTCTGCTATACAAAATAAAGGCTCTTCCTCTAGTCCATCAGACTCGACATTCAGTACAGAAGAAGAAAAAACTACGTGCATTGCAGCACAGAGTACATGGTACATAGTAACATTTATATATGTAACATGCAAAAAATGGAAAGGTTGCTTCCTCTTTGAACAGCTCACTCGGAATATGCAAGCATTTCTTTATTTATTTACATATTTCACTCGCGTTCACCATGTTTGTAACTTCACGCTTTTCGATGATGCCAAGATGTGTGGAGCCGATGACAAAACTAAAAAAAGCATTTGGGCAAATCAAGAGAATGAAGGTTGGGATGCGACTATGATGAGATCCTACAACACAACTAACTACCTAACACGTGTATGCGTATGGGACGAAATGTTTCAGTAAGCAACAACCACTGCAACTTTTTAGTCTTGCAGTTATTATGTACGGGCATTTAATGCCCCCATCGCAAATGAGCAAACAGACATGGAACATAAATAAAAGCATGAAGGACCCTCCAAGCTCTTGCTTACTTCGATACATTCGTTTAACAAGTAAAGCATCAACAACATGACATGTTTTGGGCCTGTTTTTTTTCTCCCCAGCATCAGCAAGCATCATCAAAGTGCTTATTTAACAATGTATGATAACAGCAGTTTTATCATATCGAAAATGTGTAACACACAAAGCCACTCAGTTCGACAAGAACTGCAAAGAACTCCTTTCCAGCAAACTCATATGGCACGGTAATTACGCAGTTTGAAATGAAAGCATTGACACGATGATGATTACACTTCAGAAGCATGTTTGATGTGATTCCCAATTTATGCTTATTCTCTGCACTGTAATATGCACTGAAAGTTTGGAGTGCTAGAAGACTCGAGTGAGGAAGTTCATCAATATTCTAAGCTCGGCATGGAAAACTGAAAAACACATCTAAAATGAAGAAAGTGCCAGAGACACAGTTCCAAATATATAACGAATATTAACGAGGAATAAACATTACAAAATGGTACTTTGGGCATGCATGCGTGCGGCGAATTGTTCGCTAAGAAAGCATACCCACGCTGCAACACTCGCATTTTTGATTTGGAAAAGAACAGTTGGCGATTTTGGCTCCTCAAATCGTAGTCTAAGCTGCCCTGCCTCTCCATGTCAACCCTTCAAACTCGGCGTGCCCTTAACTCGCAACGTCTCCAAGCAAAGTAACGCAACGAACCCCTCAACAAAGACCTGCACTCCGTGAGTCAAACTAAAAACGAAGAAACACGACAACAGTGAATCACATGAGATCGGTGTCTTACATACGAGGCAAACAGCAGAAAAGGAGAGGCTTCCAAAGTCAGACAGAGTTTGTTTAATGCTGCATCATGTGCATACATGCACAATGCTACTTCTATCACAAGTACATGCACATTACTTATGTAGATCATTGTCACAGGGCTAAAGACACTGATCGTGTACACGTAAGTTACGACAGACTGATCAGCTATGACTTTTCTACAGAGACAACTCTGCTAACCGATATTTACAGGTCTGCTCACCAGCATCAAATCTTCCTTTCTTCCTTTTTTTCATTCCTGCTACAGAACGGAGGCCACTTTCACGACAAGTGCTCAGAAAAAATGGTGCAGTGTAGCTACAGCACACAACTTGGGTGGTCGCGCTATCAGCTAGAGGGAAAACTCGATCGCGATACCGGCCACGCTAATCTGGAGCACAACGTGTGCTGGCGTTGCCTTTTCAGAATCCCCTCGAAGTGAATACCACTTTCCAAGCTCAAAATTCCTTGTACAAAGACCTCCACGTCTCAATTTTCCTCGCCCAGACAGCACAAACACGCTCTTAAAACAAGCAACTTGAGGCTCCACAAAGCTGCAAAGGGGTCTGTACATGCTCAACTGGAAAGTGCGAAGCACTGGAGAAATCGGAAGTTTCACATAATTTGTGCGGCAACACACCAATATTTTGTTGCCTTGCTGTCACGGTGAGATGTGGGATATGGGAGATAGTTCTGCACGGGAGCGGTGACAGGCACTGACTTGCAGCTTTCATAAAAGCAGCTAGTAACCAGTTTAAAGCTGCCAGAATACTGCACGCCAGGCATTTTTGCGGGTTTTTCAAAGCAACCGCAACGAACCTGTAAGTTCCCGTCGTAGCAATGCATTCCCGTTATGCATAAACGCCACAAGCTGAGCCAGAGACACTAAAACCGACTACAAACCATGCAGCTTCATGGTCAGAAACGTACCGTAGATGAGAAAAAGAGGTTCTTGAAAGTCCGAGGTTTCAAAGTAACACTCATCTGTTGGATTTGCACATTACTGCTGACACGTATGCTCACATTCGCAAGTGTTTCGGAAAAGAAAGGCAAGCCATCACAAGTGTGAGTGGGCAGCCCCGTCACAAATCGAACATTTGTCAAAAGCGTACAGCTGACCTCAAGAAAACTTAGCAAAAGTAGGATGAGTAAAATTTGCCGCTGGGCGAGTTCGTTTATACTTGAAGGTAAATTGTCATGCGCAAATGAAGACAAGAACGCTGAAATACCGGACAAGGCAGGCGTCTGTCCCTGTCCAGTCTTTTTTGTGTTCTTGTCTTTATTTGCGCACGCCAGTTTATCTTTAACTCCTAGGATGCTAGATGGTGCACAGCCATCTTTTTTTTTCTTATAACCAAAACCAGCCGATGCATTTGTTTCAAAGTCATTTACATCCCACATGTACCACTTACCCCAAACCACCGTAACAAACCAATGTCCAAAAACACACATTCAAACTTGGCACAGTTTCAAAATTTAATTGTGTACGATGTTCAGAAACCATAGTGGGCAAATTAACAAACACGTATTTGCTTCAGACAATGCATTATTAACGGCAAAATTCAAAGTGTTTTCCAGAGATAACGAAAATAGTACTACAATAGACATCTCATTCCTTTTCAACGCGCACTGTCATCCAAACGTGTTGCAATATCCGGTCTACCAAAAAGCAACACCGAGTTTAAAATCAGCAAAATGAAGATAGGTACATGTACGTGAAATTATCTTAGCGATGATTAGAAAATTGCCAAAATGGTGTTAGGCGATACAAAATGAACCAAGCAACTTCCTAATGAGTTATTTAACTCGATAACAACAGCAACATTTGGCACTGCCATATGTGGAAAGAAGAACTTGCTCAAACAAGAAACATGCGGGTTGTAAAGAAACATGGCCTCGCTCAGGCACTGCGAAGAACGAAATTTACGGGGAACTTGTGTTGACAATCATCAAGCTTTACAACGACATATAAAACGCGCAGTGTATATCACAAGAGCAACGCACCCAGAGAGATGGCAGCCTCACATGCTCTGTCCAATACTTTCAACGTAAATGTCTCTGGGAAGATGGGCCGAAGTTTTGCCCAAATACCGAAATGCCAGCAGAAAAGCTGCTCAACTATACTACTGCAAGCAAACAATACACTGAGAAATAATTTTTTTTTATTTCTGTTGGAATGGCAAGGCTTTTTCAAGACTGCTTTTCATGTGGCAGGCACATTAGGATACTTAATTGGAATTTTGTTGCATAATACTTTGTTATTAAAATTAAAAGCACGTAATATTGCAGTGTCAAATAAAATTCGCTTTGAGAGACGTGCGTTTCATTTGTCCACAGTAGTACAGTCGAAGCGTGAAAAAAAATATATATGTGGCACATGTGTACTTTTCGGTACTTTTTGTTCGAGACATAAGCATCTTCGTCACGCAATCTAGGAATGTCGTAGGAAGCTGCGATTGTATGCATACCGCATCTGCACTAGAAAATTTAACACCTTTTGGAGGCACAAACGTGCTTCAGGCCTTGCTCAGATTCGGAAGTATGTTTCAATAGTCCCTAAGTGTTGACCATTTCATTTTTAGATTAGCCGTGAATAACTTCGAAATTGGAAGGACATTCTCTGTAATCGCTGTAGTTCCAAAAATGCAGAGCACTGGTGATGGAAGTGACTGTTTACTATATCTCACTTCATGGTAAATTCGCATACAGTCAAACCTCAATATAACGAGCCTAGATATAATGATTTATCAGTTACAACAAAGTACATGAAGAATAGCTCTGTCAAAGGTACAGTACTGCAAGTGTATGTCTTTAACTAATTTTTTGATATAACGAAGCATTTTTGCAGCAGGTGTGACTTTGTTATATTGAGGTTTGAATGTACTAACTTCGTCTCACCTCTCTGGTACTTATTCTTGTGTTACATATATTCCCACAAAAATATATCATGCCATGACATGAAGCTATATTCTCTATACTTTTGAAGGCTCATTCAACACGGTTATAAATACAGCAGTGGCTTTTGAAAAAAAAAAACTAATAAAAGGTCAAAGATTATTCTTTCATCGAAAAACATGGCAAAAAGAGATATTCTCTTCAATGCTATTAGAGCTATTTTCTTGGGCTTCAACACTAATTGTCAATATATTCATTTTTGTAATCGTAAACTTTGATTACATAATCATAGACTCTATAATACAGACTATCATAGTCTAAAAATCTGCTTAAGTGTCAAAAAATATTTTTTTACCATTTCTTTCATACCAGCATTCCTTCAGGGCACAGTGCAATTATCACTACCAGACATCTAATTAGACATACAGTAAGAAAAAAATTGACTCAATATGATGTTAGTCACACCTACACTCCAACCACACAAAAAAAGTTTCTCATTTTCAATGTTCTGTATGTTTTTTTTAGCTGCCACCGAATTTATAAACAGCTCTCTGTATGGTATCAGTTTTGTGACCAAAAGAGTGAACACTGGCTATTCGTTTTGTAAACAACTATGATGTGATGAATGACACTTTTTCCACAAAGCCTAGCTCAATCAAAGCATCCTGTATACAATAAGCATTTAAATCTTTAATTATTCAATTAACAATTGCAGCAGCTAAGCAAAAACTGTGATTAGTGTCCGAGAGCTGCAAAGTTTTTTGTCCTGTAAATCACTTCTAACCGCTCTAGCCAACAAGTGTGCAGGAAGAAAAGTTTTACAGCTGGTCAAATAGAATGTGTTTGTATAAATGCCAGCTACAGAAATCACACGCTTTGAGAAAATCTGGAAGATCAATGAGAAAGTGACATAGAAGAATTACAAATCACTTTCTCATAACTAAATAGTGGAAGCAAGGTTACTCTATCATGCATAAGGTCTTGTTACAAGCAAGCAATCATGTTTGATAATGATACAGTCAAGCCCGTTTATATCAAATTATCCCGTATATCGAAGAATTCCCAAACACGGTAAGTTTACATTGAGAATATATAGCAAAAGTTACTGTTCTATCGGAGGAAAATAGCAACGACAACTGATATATCAAACTCCATGTGCCTCAAAAGTGCCCCAGCAAGTTGGCTTTCCCTCGCGTTGGCGCGTAAAACTGCCGGCGCCACCCTAGAAAAAGTCGGTTAGACCCAGTTGTGCGCGGGCGAACACCCCCCTCCAAGAAATGATCCTGGCCCGCTCGCTACGCTTACAGCTAATCAGAGGCCGTCGTGCTTTCTCCGAGGCGCGGAGGCGGTAGAAGTGAATGCCATTTTTCCTTTTTTTATGCTTGTGTGCCTGCTGCTGGCGATTCAGCGTGCTGTGGTGTTGCCTGTTTGTGCTCTGTGAACTGTATTGGCGCGCTGTCATCATGGCTTGCGCAAAGAGGCAAAATTTGCCGTTCGCCGCGAAACTCGAAATCATCAATCGGGTTGAGCGCGGTGAAAAGAAGTCCGACGTCGCCGCTGCGTACAAAATTCCAAGGAGCACCTTGAGTACTAACCTGAAGAACAAGGCAGACATCAGGGCCAAGTCGGACAAAAGGCCAGGTGCCCGTGGCACCCGACGTGTGCGCGCTGCTGTGTACGAAGATGTTGAAGCGGCCGTTTAGAAATGGTTTGTGGACGTTCGGTCCCGAAGCATCCCGGTGTCCGGCCCTATGATCGAGCAGAAAGGAGATGATCCAGGACTGCTTTAGGCATGCCGGCTTCCGCATGCCTGGTGATGACACCCCGAATTCTGACAGCACTGAAGACACCGCAGGTGTTTCAACCGAAGTTTGGAACGAGCTGGCAGAGTTCCCGGGTGCTATCGACGGATCCACATTCGACGAGTTCGTCAGTGCGGACGATGATGTCCCCATCATAGGCCAATTACAGGATGCGGATTACATTGCAGACGTCGTGCCGACCACGAGCCAAAGTGACAGCAAAGTGGAAATCGACGACGGCCCATTGCCTACATCCTCCGAAGCGATTAGCACACTTGCGTTGGTCCGGCGCTATTGCTTGAATGTGGAAGGTTGCAGCTTCAGCTGCTCCGACTCGTTGGACAACATGGAGGCGTGCGTGCTGTCGCAGGCAGCAAAGTCGTTGGCACAGGAAAAAATCCAGGACTATTTTGTTCCACAGTAGGACACGCAAGTAAGCCACCATATTAATAAAGTACTTTTATTCTAGTTTGTTATGTGCCTTTATGACAAAACCAATACCGGGCCTATATCAAATTAGGCCATATATCGAACTAACAAACGTTTTTTTGGCGAGTTCGATATACCCGTGTTCGACTGTATCAGCACGAAGTAGCCAGGTATGAATCCCACGGACTCTCGGAATTTAAAGAGGGGCGGATTGTGATCTATTCGGCATTGGCACTTCCCCAATACTCGATGTAATTCTTATGTGGCGGCAATGATAATCTCGCTATGATCGCGAAAGCGAAAATTCATCGCTGCAACAGCAAACATCACACCGTGACCAAGACCGCAAACATTTGGCAATCCTCGAAACTAAACACGGTTACAAGTGCAAAGCTTTACAACAACAATGCTAGGAAAAATCTGGAGGCAAGCATTGCTACTGCCTGTACCACCGACATGGCTGCCACCAGCTAGTGCAGCGATGGAACCCTAAAAGTGTCAGATTTTAAGACAAAGTTCAATTGGGTATGTCTCTGTTGCTGATTGGCCTATAGTGCCAACATGGCAGAATTTGACAAGGTGGGATGTGCACAGAGGGAAGCACATGAATTTGCAAAAAAAAAAAAAGTCCTTCTGTATTTGACAACACTTCCCATTAATTCTTTGTGACCTAGTTTATGCTTTCATTATTATAGTGCACATGCTTTGGGAGCATTATCAATAAGAGAGGTTTTTTAGACTAAGTATTGATGGTGATTATAGCTGCTCAGGCATATCTAGATTTAGTGATTTTGTTCTTGAAATTGTTAATATTTGCTGTTTATGAGAAATGGTCATGTGATGAGAAATGCACAGCACAATGATTAAGACATGAATAGTAACGAATTTTCCTGCTCTAAAAAAAAAATCAGGTAAAAAGCTGGTCTTCAAATAAAAGGAGCAAACGTGCTTTAATAAACTAGGCAAAGGCAGGCTCTAAAAAATGCAATGCACAATCCACACTTGTACCCTAATGGATCAAATACTTCAGTGCCAGGTTTCCGAGTAGCATTTTCGGTAATAAAGCCTATAATTGTAAACAACGGGAATGGATGATTGCGCTAGCACAGTCAATGGAACATCACGTTGAGGACACAACATAAAATATGAAACTATCACAAGCTGTAAGAAACAAAACTTCAACTACTTACTTCGAGTCAGAATTCAGGTAAACACCTAATGACATAAATCATGTCACGTGTGATGTTTACTCATGATACTGTGTTAATTATGATGTAAATGCTCTTAAACAGCCGATCAGTGCTCAAACTCGGATGAAATCTTCGAAATTTGAATAGTGATTACTTAGCAAAAAAAAGTAATAACTAAAGTTATACTATTGAAAATGTTCGCATGTATTATCCACTGTGCAGCTCTGCAATGTACGCTTCAAACCATTCAGCCGAAATGTTGTGACATACGTCTGCTAAAAGTTATACAGTCATTTACTTAACTGTGCTCAATACCTTCAATTGAAGCACTTAAAATATTACCAAAAATTTCATTTCTTAAACTAAATAAGCTTCGGTCAAGCCAATTTAGTTGAATGTCTGCATTTCTGACATATATTGAGTGAAGAAAATAACGCACTTAAAATGACATAACACATCATTTGGCAACAAATACAACGAAAACATTAGGCGTGCCAATGAGACGTAAAAACAACATAGCGAATGGCAGATGCATGATACGAGGCTGCGAATCAGTTATCACATTTATACTACATTTATGTTAAATGTCTTTCACGCATACTACCAGGACAACTTACCTAACAACCCTAACGATGTCATTATGAGTGCATTTCATCAGTAATGTACTTCTGTTTTAAAAGCCTAGCGTAGCATCCAATGAAATGAGTGTGACACACCAAAGAACCTGGACATAAAGAAAAAAAATTGTGTTACCTATCAATCGAAACACGACAGCGTTTCACCTCCCATTTTCTGAAGGCTTAAACTTGGCTTTCCCTTCACGGTACATGTCAATACCAAAAGCATGTTTTCTACACATCATAACGATCCCATTATATGGGCTTCTCATTACAGCACCAACAAAAGCGTCACATGCCGACCGAACATGACAAGGATGCGCGCTTCACCCACCAATCACTGGTGCAGCCTCACAAAGATCGCGATGTTGTAGAAAAATGACTGGTATAGTACATAATCGAAAACGCTTCTTTTGCAGCTGAAATGTGAGAAACTTCTTTCGTGTCGTTTTGTTCAAGGTCAGCTTAACAGGAGTGTCACATCTACTGCAGCTTTTGTGCTGCAAAGCCTGCGACAACCGCTCAAACTTCGTCGCCCGGCAGCTGCAAATCATCGGTTATCGCAAGTGGTGTGACCATTGAAAACGACAAATTCGACGATTCCACTGGTGACAGGAAAGCGATACGAGAACAATGCACACGAAAAACATCTGGTGAAAACATAAAAGAACAAAAAACAGCAGCGGCACATATATATGCTTCATGCAATGCTGATAAAAAATAACGTGAATAAGAAGAAAAAGTCAACGAAGTGGGCGGTGTTGTATGCAAGCTGTCTGAAAAAGGGGCAATAACTTAGAAAAAAGCAACATAAATATCTTGCTTTGAATACTTAGGAACATTAGTAGCTTGAGAGCAAGCGTAATCGTCTCTGGCAAGCAAGTCCAGCTTCCTTTTGGAGCAGAGGCTCAGCCTTTTGATAGTGCTGAGCCCGCTTCGTTCGTGAGGTGCGAGTGCAGGCATTCACTCCGACGGGTACTTAAAGTCCACAGATGGCTCTGGGAACGCTGCAATGGACAAGGACACAGACGTATAAGACAACACGAAGCGACGACACAGAATTACGCACACTGGCCAGCACAACTAGAAAAAAACACAGTAACAACAAAGAGAAACGAGACGGGTGGCAGTGCCACAGTTATGCGATGAGACACGAATAATGAATGACAGAATTCCGATCAGTAATTGTGGCTGCTAAAGGAGTCACAAACCACTTTTCCAAGTAATGATCGAATCGCCTCGGCATCTGGATTCAGTGCCTCACGATAGATTGGCACAAAAATTTGTTGAATCCATCCACGAGTTCATGCCGCACAAGTGTAGTGCAGTGGGGTCGGGCAGGGAGCCTGGGATGTACGTGCCTTGATCTTTTGATGGAATGAAGTTTTATACATCTCTCTCTCGAATCCCTCAAAAACAAGCAGAGTTGCCAGGCTTTGTTGCGTGCTGTAAGCTCTTTCTCTCTTCTCCCGTATTAACGAGTTGCACCGGAAGCTACACAGGAAGAGATGGTACAGGTGATAGAAGTTACGTCAGCGTGCGCCATGACCTTCAGCGCATGATGAGAAGCGATTGTTGTGATTGTTGTGCACACAAGCATGGCTACTTTGTAGCGTTAGCATTTTACGAAGCGCAGCGTCAACATGTGATGGCACCCTGTGGCAAGAAGCACGTCTGATCTAAACGCCACTTTTGATTTATGCCAGCTATTAGCCAACAGCACGCTATCTTCTGTTCAACATCAAACAGCCAGCGCTGGCGATAAGTGTGAGTGCGGGCCACTGTATGGAGTGAGGGCGCCTGAGAAAATGACAACCTCATGCTCTGCTTCTAAACGATCCTTGCCTTGCATGACTGCAAGATTTTCAAAAGTAGGGGCTGCTTTCCACAGGATGTGCTTTTTCACCAAGCCCGAGGGATGGTTGATGATTGATTTATTCGATTTTAAAGAAATCTTATGCATGCCGTCAAAGCTTGTAATAAGAAACATGAGTATAGCTATTTTCCTAAATGGTAGGTGGGTAGATGATGCACTTGAGAGAGATAAGAGGTGTGGTTTGTGCACTTATCACCTGAGAAAATGCAAAAAAATAAACATGCCCATTGTTTATCTTTACATTGAATATAATGGGTTAGATACAAGAATTCATATGCATATTGCATTGGTAACTAATTACACTGCAACAAAAATGCTTATATTAAATTGTTGTATATCTACAAGGAAGCTATGATGTGACTATTATAATAAGCTTTAAGTGTACTAGATGCGAATTAGTGAACCATACTGCGAACACAGATAACTGTTGTGTAGCACGGAGCAAGCCAAGCAGTGATTGTGCTGTTTTATCAGTTAGGAAGAGCATGAATTCAATTTAATCAGTGTGTGATCTTGCTGTTGTGGGAATGACAGCGTGGTCCCTTTTCTATGAGAGGCGTGCGGCCATAGATTGCAAGAAGTGTGTTAATTGACATTTTATGCTTCTCATTTGCTACAAATATCTGGCATTTTTTCAAAGCCCTGGTATGCTGCCATAAAACATCTGAGTTTTAGGTGATTCTTGTGCACAGAGTGGTGTTCACTAGCTACCACCAACTGCGTATGCACATTGGGCAATTTCATGAACCCTTTTTTTAAATTACTGCACCATTGTTTCTATATAGCAGGTGTTACAGCAATCGCTAGTGAGCTGAACAATGGCTACGATAGGAAGCGTGTTGAACCATGAAAGTTAACCAGCTTGCCCCTCGATGTTGAAACAAATGATCGAAAGGCTAGAATTTAAAAACTCTCTGATGTTGGTGATTTCGAGCAGATGCACTTGCAAACAAAGTTGTTAAAGCCGACTAAAAAAAAAAAAAAGGATGCACATCGTGCTGTCATTGACGTTCCTTGCAATGTTGCATTTAACCTAAACACAGTGAAGAAATCACTGATGGCTATCTGTCATCCTGTTGCTCACATGGCTACTCAATACCTGCAAAATCAGTCGATTTCTGAGGGTTGTGAAAACACACTGTGGCGTTCTTAGAGTGCTAGTAGTTCCTGTACATACGCCATGAAAACAGTCAACAGCCCACTGTGTGAGACGTAGCAGGCACACCGTACTAAAGACAATCATAATAATATGCAGGCGTAGATACATTCACCGTTTGGTCCCAGCACTAAACAAGAGCAGGACATGGCAGAGTATAGTAATCATTACATAATCAGATGCAAGGAACACAAAGTGAATGTGAACTATCACACTGCACCAAGTGTTTCACAGCATACAGAGAAATCTTCGCTTATGTCGTGAATGAGCCCAGCACAATAAAATGTATTGCACCAACATTGATCAACACTCTGATGACCAATGTTGATCACACCAAGTTTAAATTGGGCCTGCCGGTGAACTATGTTGAAAACTAATGAATAGTGCAAAATAGTGTGAAGAAAGACAACAGCACTTCCTGTCGTCTTTCACGCTCACACTTTTTTGCTAAGCAGTATCAGGGGCGCATCCAGCCACTCATTTTAGGGGGGGGGGGGGGCAGGGCGGTCGCTTGCAGTAACACTGAAAAAGGGGGCGTGGTCATTATTTTTTGTTTTTACTACCACAAAAACTCTCTCAGGGCATAAATACTGTTAATGTGTGCTCGAATCGGTCCTGCTCATTTGTCCTAATTGAGCATAGCAGATGATTGGCAAGCACTGAAGAAAAGAGGGGGGTTGCTGACAAGGTTGGGGGGGGCGATTGTCCTTACTGCCCCCCCTCCCCCTCTGGATCCGCCACTGTGCAGTATGCTCTCAGCCAACGGAACTCTCTTAAGCGGACCTGCTACCTAACTGGAACAATTGCCCCTAGTATTATTGGTTCCATACTCGTATATCGCCCCAATGTTCAACTCTCATTAAACGAAACTCTTGTTCAATCCACCACATTTTTCTGCTCCATATGGTTCTGTTTCACAAGAGTCTATTGTATATTTGTAATATCTTATAAATGTCACAATGTTTACCAGGACTGCCCTGCACACAGTGAAACACAACATTAATACAGCAATACAAGGCCCCTCCAATGAAAGTTCCGGATGTGATTACAGCAGACAGTGCCATGCTGCAGCTACCTAACTATGTTAGCATTTAATTACTACTTCTGCATTCTCTGGCTGCACACTTTTCTTGTTGGCATCTACACTTCTTTAACAACTATGAACGGTACTATCTACTAGCACACTTCTTCTTGCCCACAACCATTAGCCACAAAAGTGTGTTCCACCACACTGTTACTGCAAGCCCAACATAATCAGGGGCCACCAATATCACTACCGCATCGCTTTGCATGAGTATTTTTCTAAAGTGCCCATACGATGTAAGTATTTGCGGTACGACTTGCAGTTGAAGAGAACGGTGTCTTCAAAAAGTGTGAGTTGCAGCCTTGTCACCATACCACAGCTGTGCACAAGGTGCTCATAAGGAGCGGGTGTACAGAGTCACAATGAATGTGAAGAGCGAACAGTGGGCACAAAGGGCCTAGTGGTGCCATAAGAGTGCATGGAGCATGCCACCTCAGTCATCCTCCTCGCCTTTACTTAGAAGGTCCTTCATAAAGCATTGGCCATGCACACACGTCCTCTGACAACAGTGGTCGCCCCTTACAGTCACTTTCTATCACGCTCACACATGATCGAACACACGATTGCACACTTGCGTTTCTATTTATAATAGACTACACAGTGGACAAAGTGTTTAACTTTGTGTACACTGCCCATACCACAAAGTTGCGAAACCCGGCATCATAAAAAGACATATCTAGCGTAACACAGCCACCGTCAGAGCCAGGACTCGAGCAGCGTCATGAGATATCGGCACTCACCCCAGCCTTCCAAAAGCCGGGTCGGCGACAGCGGCACCGTGCTCCGCAAGTCCAGGCTCTCCAGCCTCTTGCACAACTTGAGCGCCGTGAGCTTCTTGCGTGCGGCGCTATTCGACACCGGCATGGCGGGCGTGCTCATCCGGCGATCGCCGCGGCCGTTGAAGAGCCGGCCTCCTTCACCCGTAGTGCCCTCTGGCAGCTGGAAGCTGATTTTGCGTCTGCGCTCCCCGATGTTGCCAGAGGCAGGTGGCGCCGCCATCCCATTTCTTGGCTGTGCCGATGTAGACACGGAGGGGTACATGAACCAGGTGGGACTTGTCCTTCCGGGCATCGGCAAGGGCGGCGCTGAGAGCGAGTCCTTGTCCTCTTCTTCCTCGTCTCTCTGCCCTCCCACGTCATCTGCTTCTGCCTCCTCAAAGTCGTCCGCGCTCCCGCGGTGGCACGGCCCGGGCGCCATAATGGTGACAGGCTTCGAGACGGCATGCCCTACAAAGTCGTCCTCATCCTCCTCTTCCTCCTCGTCCTCGGCTCCTACCTCCTGGTGTCCGAGTCCATTTGTGCGTCCATCGCGTGCCTCCACCTCTATGACGTCTGGTGTTGCTTCCTCCTCTTTCTTTTCAATGCACACCGCGGCGGGTTTGAAGCCGTTTACGGGTGTCACAGTGAAGCGAGACGGTACAGAGGCTGGGGCACTGTGGGAACGCTCCAGGGTCGGTGAGGTGATGTCGGTGCCAGCGGCGCTGAGCTGCGCGGCGTTCGGGTTCTCCGGGACAGCTGCCGGTCCATTCTCGCCATCTGTCTCCAGGCAGACGCGGGAGACACGGAACCGGCTTGTTCCTGGGCTTGAAGGGGGTACAGCGTTGCCACCCGTGACGGCGTTGACGGAGAGGCTCGTGCTGAACGGCGGTCGTGCCTGGGTTTTCGATAAACGTGTTTCAGAGGAATGAGAAATACGAGATTCATACAAGCTTCAATGCTTACACATGAGCAGTGATGATGTGGTACCGCAAATGTATTGCATCAACACTGCGTTGAAGGAAATGTGACTGACGAACAAAGCATAAGACATAAGTGTACAATATACAGAGCTTCCAGATTGGTGCTGACATTTTTGAACATATCACTGCACTGCCAAAAGTGCCTATTGGTTTCCAATTGCCAATGTAAACTGATATGCAGGATAATAGAAGCTCAAAAGAATGATGTTTCCCATCTTAAATACAGCCTACTTCTCACTAGTGATCCATTTATTTCAAAAGAATACGTGAACAGTGCATTAGTAATTTGTGTGCATATACTTGTTCTCACATGACAGGTGAAGTAGCACAGCACAAATTTCGACAAGGGACGAACAGAGACGCACACACACAGGACAATAGTTCTGGGGATGGTTCGAACAGGGCCCTATTTTAGCCTAATGGTGCCGAGAAAATTAAAGTGAGCGTATATACAGCTGAACCCCTTTATCAGAGGCATGATCCGGAAAGCAATTCTTGTCTTTTATATGAGGTGTGTCTGATAAGCAGCGTTTTCTTATCAAATCATATTTTATTGTAGGTGCACTGGTGTCTCTCGAACCCATTCCTCTCTTATATCAATGCCTCTTATAAAGGAGTTAGACTATGTGTTCTCTTATGAAAGAATAAAACAGATCATTTGCATGCATTCATAAGAAAGTTACCGTCACCCTTGCATTTCTTTGCCTTGTAGTTTGATTGTAACCACTTTTGTTAAAAACATACTCCTGCCACAAACTGAAGGAGTTCTGTGGTCATCTTCGCAGTGTATAAAGATAGCCTGTAAAGATCAGTCCACTGTCACAAGTAAAATATCGTATTTAAGGGTGGCACTTTCCAATGCATAATTAGTTTGCAGACATCAAGTACATCTGAATGGAAGATCTCCTAGTACAGCTAGAAAATCTGGCAGCTAGGCAATAATGCTCACAAACGACACCGCAATGTAGCACTGCGGTGTCTACCAGCTCACTGCAGTACAATGTTTGACCCCACTGCCTGACTAACACGTGACGTGGCATCATGAGAAAATTGACACCCCTTTCCTTTTAAAAAGGACATTTTGGTGTCTCAGTTCACATGGAATATGCAGCACGCAGTGTGGTGCGGTGCGAGTAATCGGTACGGATTGTTGCACGGAACAGACCTGATGTGTAGCTTTCATCTGCCACAAAGACTAACTAGGCAAACTGAAATGTTTTCACCGGCTGAGAATCGACGTCACCTATACGAAATATTTTCAAGCGCACGATCAGGCAGTCAAACTTGCCTACATACACCACATTTAACACTCAGGAAAACTTGAAAAATGGTCTCTGTCACTGTTGCCATCAGGATGCAGTATGACATACACTCAAACCTCGACATAATGAACTCAAATATAACGAACTATAGGTTATAACGAAGTAAGCGACCGCTAGCTTTGCCATGAATACTGTGTCACAAATAATCATTTATAACAAATTTTCGGATATAACGAAGTATTTTCGTGGTAGATGCGATTTTGTTATGATGAAGTTTGAGTGTATTTTGAAAGCAGCACTTCATATTTAATGCAGCTTGTCCTTTGAGTCGTGGCAGCTTCTTGGCCCATGGCAGGACAGAGATTGTTTGATGCACAACACAAAAGCATTGTTGGAGTTTTTGAAGTCCACTCAACTTATCGAAACTCTATGGATGACTCTCGCATATATATAAATAGGAACAAGCAGAACACAACCTTTCATATTGTGGTTCATAATTCATTTGTATTGTACTTAACAAAAAAAATAGCCCTTGAAAATTCCTTTATTTCCTTCTTGTGTACATGTATATGTGTGTTTGTGACTACATGTGTAAGTTTGATCATTGTGTACTTCAGAGTCCTCACCCCACACCTTGACTAGCGAGCTAGGCGATAAACCAGGCCAACATCTCCAAAATTTTTATTAAAGCTTGCTATATCTCTCCCTCTCTGAAGCACAGTTTTGTATGAATGTTCGCTCCTAAACCTGTAGCTGTAGGTTGAAGCTCTGGATAGAGATCTTGGCAGATGATCAACATTGCGAGTAATAAGGGGCACATGTTGTATTTGTGCAGCTCAGAGAACATGATAACAAGGCACAAAAATGTGCTGATGGTCACCTGGCTGTCCTATGTAGTGACTGGTTGTGTACTGTGCTCTCATAACACGAGCATTGTTTAACATGGCAAAGAACTATCAGCTCACTTTGTTGTTGAAGCAGCTGAAACCAAACATGATGACACTGAATGTGTGAGCGTGCCATCTATTTCACTTACCACATGAGAACTTTGTTTTCTTGATGAGACGCTCAATACAAATGGTAGATTTATGATTGGTCTGGCCCATAAACTTTCTTATTTTATTTATGCTTTCTTTGTATGTATACACGCATGAACATCTCGCATTGAATGTTCAGTTTAAGTAAGTGCTAGTCGCTTCTCTATTTTGCATCTTTCCTTAGCAAAATAATTGCACTACCTTCAATGATGCTAGAAAGAAGCGGCATTTTAAGAGCTCGTTTTTCTTTGTTAGACACAATATTAATGAGCACTAACAGACAATGACGCCAAGGGAAGTACAGGGGATGTTATTACTAGTAGTAATTGTCAAGTAAATGTAAACATATAAAAGTGGACGAAAAGGTAACTTGCTGTTAGCAGGGCCGAACCTGCGACCTACGAATGTTGAGTCCGACGCTCTACCAACTGAGCTACAGTGGAGGTCGTACCCCTGATGTTTTTATGGCGTATACATGTGCATTTAAACCTGAGAGTGTCAGTCAGCCCCGCTAGTAGTTATGACGGCAAGTGCGAAACACTCTTTGGCTGTCAGCTGGTGTCGTGTAGCATGTGATCTTATAAGTCAGCTGCCAGGTGCTACATGGCAGCCGGTAGCGCAAGCAAGACCATGTACTACACGACCCCAACAGACAGACAAAGAGTGTTTCGCACTCGCCATCATGGCTACTAGCGGGGCTGACTGACACTCTCCCATTTAAACCAACTTTTACACCCCATGAGGTGGACGGGGTTAGGACCGTCACCGTAGCCGAGTTGGCAGAGCATCAGACATGTTAATCCAAGGACATAGGTGAGGTGCCTGCCAGTGCAAAGTTAGCTTTTCGTATACTTTTCTTTCTTCAGATTTACATTAAAATTAATCCTAATAACATCCCCTGTATATTCCCTGGCATCAATGTCTGTTCGTTCGCATTAATATCATGTCTTCTATGATGCCATGTTTCGATATCCACTTGCACACTTCTTGTTCTTCATCTGTGGCGGCAGCTGCTACAAGTTTAAATATGAATGCCCACCAGCTTGCTCACGGTTCTACATCAGGATGCAGTTTAAAACGAGCAATCTCGTCAGGCAACGCACCTGAGTAGTTGCAGCGGTGGCCGCCACGATGGTGCCATTTGCGAGGACCGCGGAGTTGGCGAGGTCTGGCAGGGCAGGGGCGTTGGGACCCGAGATGCCGTTGCAGACGCTGGACACCGAGGCCAGCCGAAGGAGCCTCTTGTTGCGGCGGCATTGCTCGCCAATCTCCAGGAGGAGCCTTTGCTGGTCCTGAACGCTGTCCTTGGCATCCTGTGCATGCACGTTCCAACAATAGGTACATGTCACATGTTGCATGCCCACAACAGATCGGTTATTGTCAAACTACTGCCAGTCACAGAACCCTTTGACATTAGAGCTCATATAAAAAGCCAACTCTTAAAAATCAATTCTAATCTAGCTCTAATATATGGAGTGCAAATTAAACACAAAATGAACGCAAACACCTAAAGGACAGGACGAGTGTTCGAACTATCTCTTTCGCTTTGTGTTTGTCTGATTCGTGCCCCGTATGATATATTAAACCAACCAGCCCCTCAAGAAGAACCCTTCAGCTTTCTTTCAGTTATCATGCCTTGCTACTTAACTTGGTTGACTAATGAATCTCCGGCTGCCAATATTTCATGAGAACATCAGGTAGAACTATTAAGCACTTTTGGCTATCATGTTCGACAACTGTATCAGCTGTTGTTTCTGGCTCAGGCATGCCCAGTAGAGGCACATGCCTGCAGGACCTGCAGGATGCAGCACATGGCCTCTGAGATCGTGGAATATCAGCCAAGGCCAAGTATTTGGTCAGTGTACCTATGGCATTTACTTGTTCCTGACTGCTAAGTGTATACTGTATTAACACATAGGATATCTCAGAAGTCTCAAGCTTGCGGCCCGCGACCCTTACTTTAGAGGCCCATCCTGCAATGACTGCCTTTGACCTATATCTTTTAAAAATAGTATTTGTAGTAAGGGTGTCTGTGAGCTACACAGACATGACTGGTCTCATGCGTTCCTTTTTTGAGGCAACCCAGGCACTAAGCATCGGTTCAAACATTACCGTGAAAAAAGAACTTCATATTTCAGGATCGGTGTCCAGATTTCAATCATTCTGCAGATTGATATCAATGCTTCTCAATTCTTCTCAATGCCTGACTGAAATCCCTTTTGTAAATCGTGCATTTGTGAGATATGGAAAAGGCTTTCTTTTGTTTGCCAATGTTAATGACATGTTCTTAATCCTCCCCCTAACCCCTTGTCGTTTCTCACTGCCCCAGTCCTTGAAAGACTGTGTTTAGTGTCTGTTACCCACCGGCTGAGATGAGTTTGAGACCCTGCAACAGCTTAAGGAGCAATGACTGTATTTACTCTTGTAATGAACGCACTCGCATAATCCGTCTTTTCCATTTTCCTGTGCTGCCCTCTGGCGTTTTAGTAGGGTTTGGTAGGGGCCAGGAGAAGTGGCATTGCTAGAACGAAGGCCTCCTGGACGAGAATTTATTTCACAACTTTTCTGCTTGGGAAGGGCGCATGCGCCGCGGCATCATGGAAAAGGCGGACTACACACCTCCCACTTTGGTCGACAAAACCTGGATCCTTTTTCTCACGCGCAATAAACGAACCTTCTATATTCAACCGCTGCAGTTCTGTGAACGGACACGTAGCGCCTCCTCGCCCATCGACTCTTTTCTGTTTTTTATTATGCCAAGCCTCGTCGGCTCGCTCCCTCCCCCCCCTTTGATGTGGACAGCGAGGCAGCGGCCCTATTTTGTCGTTAATCTTGTTATCGGCGGTTTGTTTTGATGCATCAGTGGTAGCTCGCTGCAATGTTGGTTACTTGCTGCAATGTCAACGTCGTTTCCACGGTCGTCATGCAGTCGTTGAGGAGTTGGCAAAGTGCAATGCAGCATCGCAGCGCACGCTTGTGGACACTCCTGACGAGATCATAGCGCATATCGTTAAGGTTAAACGAGTGTAAGAAAAGAAAACTGTGAAAAACTTTTCGGAGTGCGTGGGCGGCGTGGGGACAGCTTGCAAAAGATAGCATTGTCAACTATCAAAGATGAGTGAAGCACAACAAAAAAGCTGCTGTTAAAGAGTGTACGCATATGCCAATCGCAAAAGGTTAAGCTATCTAATTTTTTTTTTGCATTATTAATTACCGCATTTTTTGGGGGAAAAGAGTATGTCCATTACACGAATATGTATGGCAATATTCGCATTTCAGGATGTTGAACTGAAAGAAACAATTTTATGAAAGAATTCAGTGTCAGGATTTAACTGCCATGGTAAGGAGTTCGCAGGGGCACCCCTGATGGAACTGCATGTTTCGCTTTCTGGTGTTGAATTGAGAACAAAGAAAACAGTAATAATGCTTCACATTATACTCAATCAACCAGACTAGTATCAGTTTGTAGAAGAGCCACTGTGTCAACGACCTAGAGAGAATCTGTTGTCTCTGAAGAATAACATGTATGTGCTACTGTCTCCCCATTGCACCCAGTGCAAATACTCGCCAAAGTTACAAAAAACAACAATTTGGTATACTGATCATAAAGATTTGCTGTTAAGAATGGGGGTAAAGGCAGCACATACTGAGCATAAAGGGCCAGCAAAGCATAAGTCAGGCCTCAATTGCAGCAACCTCACAAGAAGTGCCATTTCTTGATAGTATAGTACTTTTCAATAGCTTTTGCTTTGTAATGCATAGTTGATATTTTCCCCCTATGGCATGTTCCAGCTTTATACGCAATACACATCTTCTGTTAGTAAATTTAGTTCGAGTCGGGGTTCATCCTGTTTCTCTACGTTCTCTCCACAGTGTCTACATTTTTCGTGTTCTCCTATTTTATCATATCAGTCTGGACTGTCAATTTGAAGTACGACGGCACATCACTAGGTCTCTTCAAATATGCCTTCTGCCCAGGAACAATGGCTTTGTGGAATATTTTATCAGCAGAACATTGTGGATCACAAGGCTGTGGATTTAGTTTATGAAGCTACGTGCCCCAAACAATGTTGCTTGCAATGGCACTGTGCTCAATTTTTCAAATGAAAAATTTAATGTACTGTTCTTGACATTCTTTTTTCTATTTTCATTTATGCCAATTTTTTTTTGCACCATATGACATTCATCCTAAATGCTCATTATGGATGATACAAACTGCTTCTGTTGACATGTAGCTGCATGTCGTTCTTGCTGTGTTTTAAGTGAGCCAAAGCTAAATGCTTACCAGTATGTATCCATGCGTGTATTTTATTTTCCTAGTTCCTTCCCTCAGTTTCCATGCATACAACCATCAGAAGCTATGGGCAAGTACTGCATCTGTGACATTTAAACACTGATAACTTGAGGGTGATGTTGTACGAGTGCCCGCACAGGGAGAAGTGTCGACAAAAACTTGACTAGGCTGTTACAAACAAATCAGCGCCATCCCTGCCAATCTTCAGCACATGCCTTCGCTGACATGACATAAAGCTAAAAACGAGTATTGCGCCATATTTTAAACATTATCATCATCATCATCATCGACCTGACTGCCCACTGCAGGGCAAAGGCCTCTACCATATTCTGCCAGTCAACCCGGTCTTGTGCTTGCTGCTGCCACACTATCCCCGCAAACGTCTACAGTCTCATCTGCCTACCCCTAGCGTGCTTAACTGTCTTCTCTTGGAATCCAGTAAGTTACTCTTAATGACCAGCGGTCATCAATTGCTTACGAGCTGCATGCCCTGCCCATGTCGATTTCTTCTTGATTTCGGCAAAGCTGTCCTTACCAATCATTTGTTCTTTGATCTGCTGTGCCCTCTTTTTGTCTCTTGAGGTTACACCTATCATTTTCCTTTCTTTTGCTTTCTGCATCGCCTTCAATTTATGTTGAACCTTCTCTGCAAGCTTCCAGGTTTCAAATGCCACAGAAATATGCAAATTAATGGAGTTTACGTTTTCGGCTTTGACTTGGTCCAGGTCTAGCCGCGTGACGCTCTTGCTGAGCTTCAGCGACTGAGCCAGTGCCATGAGGCCGCCAACTTCGATCTTGTTCTCCCGCAGGTCCAACCTCGCAATGATCTGGCTGTCGGCGATAAACTCTGCCAAGGCAATGGCACCTGCAGCACACCCGCAAAATGTTCTTAATACGCATAGCATTTACATTAGCCAAGAAAAAGTATCTGTGACTCGATTGAAAACAAACCAGCTAGCATGACTGTCTTTCACAGGTGAAGAGCAGGTGCTGCAATTCTGCGGAGAGAGAGCTCGCATCTGTTTCTCAGGTTGTCACCTGAGAGAGACCCCTCAGAAAAGGGACAAGAACTGTTCCATAGGGCACTTATGAAGGGATTCAACTGTAAAGGGTGCTGCGAGTAGAAAGAAGGCATGCGATTAAGGCCAGGCACCTCTCTGGACACAAAAGATTGGAAAAACAGCCAACGAAAAGAATGCCACATTTGAGAGCACATACTTCAAGCAGTGAGGATACTTGAATACAATTTTTTAGCTTCACAGTGCGACTCCACATAGCAAAGTGTCCAAAGCCACTACAGAAGTAAGGGTAGCGAAAATATAGATGTACAGCCCACATGCAGATTCAGCACCACTTTGACAAGGAGCTCTTGTGAACCTTAGAAGTGGATGAACCATCACTGCCCTACAGCTATATAAATGCTCAAATAATCAATGCTAGCACTGCTGGAATACCATTACACACAGTAAAAAAAATCATGTAAAAACGTAAAACCTTCTAAATGGTTGTGTCACCTTGCTTGAAGCACCCGCAATTAAAGGGCCAGTAAGCAACTCCGAGGTCAAACAAATTTAATGCAAAGAAATATGGCCTGATATCTGAAAACTGCCGCGATCATAAACGGGAATGCGCCACTGAAATCAATTGAATCTAACTACTCATGACTACCACCAAAAAGGAAGAAGGCAACAGTGCGACCAACGACAAATGGCCCGGGAAGCGATACCAGCGAGCCGAAGACCTTGAATACGTAAAACGAGAGAATATTATAGGGAACGAGAAATGCAGCTGTGGCTGTGAGAAGACCGCGAAGTGATGAAAGGCCTACGTCAGCAACAATGTGCCTGTGTCATGTCTGTGACTGTCTGTGGTTTAGCTCAAACCTCTCTGTTGTGAATCCAGATAGAAGCAATCTAGCATCACCTAGCTAAGGCCTAGAAACAACCTAGAATCAACCAGATTAGTTTTCGGAATTGTCCAGTTTCACTGCCTCAGGACGTGCTTGGCTTAGTGGAAGATTCAACGATTTTTTTTTTTTTTTGCCTGGAAGCAAACTGCACCTGCAGGTGTTCACGTGTTACGGACCATGGCCTGGGTTTTTTCTTGTTTTCTCAAATTAATTTGGGCCGAGGGCGAGCACATGCATACCTCTGTGTTTTTTCTTTGTATTTTATTTGTGAGCACCTCAAAAACCAAACTCTGAACTCAGCTAACTTAAAAACGCAGAAGATGATAGAACTGCTGCAGTCAATTGCCTCTCCACTCAAAGAAATACAGTCTAATTTAATAAAATAATGGTGGTGCAACAGATATTACCAAGGAAAAAAGGAGACAGGAGAGAGTGCCAGACTTTTAGCTCGTTTATTTTCCTCGCATCACCCGAATATACTATATGCTTCCAGTATGCTGTTAAGTTTGGCCTGGAAATTCATATGGGCAGACGCCATTGTGTGTGAGCCGGTCTACTGGGGAGGCTCTCAATCCCTTCGGCGCCCAGTCTGCCAGACGCTGTCGAAGATTTGAGCAATTATCCAGACCATGCGGCAAGCAAAGGTGAGTTCCCGACTTTCAAATGCGGACCCTTTCATCGTCCCTTCGAACAGCGGCGGTGCCTGATGACCTTGGCAACTCATCTGGCGACGGGGAAGCTGATTGACCGGCGCCAGAGCTGACAAGAGAGCGGCGCTCCTTTTAATCCTCAATCAAGTAGACGACTGGCCAGCTGCCTATGGCCAGGCATTGTCCCTGCTAGCCGGAGGATGAGACGTCGTGTCGCCAAGACGCCGTTGACCGTTCGAGAAAGGACAACAATGACAGCATCTTCCTGGAAGAGACCGCGGCGGCCACCGCAAATCACCCCGCTAATTAGGCGAGCTGTGCAGCAGACCCTTTGATGTATGCTGTCAGGATCGTGGGACCTCTCGACTAGCGGCACACACACGATGAGGAAGAGCCCCACTGGCACCACCTTGCAGTGCAGTGATCACGACTCAATATTGGACATTCACGTGGACCGTGCATGCTCATCCCCCTCACCTGTTGTGTGTGTGTGATCGGTGTTCCACTCGGAGAGGAAGAGCCCGACAGGGCTTAAAACGACGCCGCTGAGTGCTGCACGTAGCTCTGAACTATGTAACGTTCAACCACCACGCTCGTGGTTTGGGAAACCCCTAACCTTTCTTTGCTGTAAATATGAGTAAATAGTTCCATAAACCTGTTTGTTTTCGTATCTTTTTCTTATCAGCGTTCAGTTCCTCCACCCGGTTACACCACGCTACCACAGGAGACCGGGTAGACACCCATTTGCAACAACTGGTGGCAGCGGTGGGATGCCATCAGCAACTTCCTCCTTCCTCCTTCTGACCCGCAACAACTGGTGGCAGCGGTGGGATGCCATCATCAGGAACGCACTCCTTCGACACAGACCTTAACAATGCGCACAAGGAGAGGGCGTAGCACAAGCGACTATCACTTTGCACACACAGAAAGCTATCCCACAGCGCTATCTATAAACAGGTATTCTTTCTTGTACAAAGTGATCGACGCAACACTGACTCATTCGTTTTCCTTCCTTTGTATGTGGTATGCCTCCAGTACTTCACATGCTAACGTTTCCCTGATTTGTCCTAACACACATGTCTCTCAGCATTAAATGACTGGTTGATGTCTAAAAACTGCAAATGATTGTCTTGAGTTGGCTACCTCAAGACAATCACTTGCAGTTTTTAGACATAGAGTTGTCATTAAACGCTACACATTCGTGCTGAATGTCCAGCCCCCGTGACGCAAAGACCTCCTGCCTTACGAATCAGCACACTTGAAAACTGTAAAAAAGAGCCATTGCAACAATGTGTCTTCGATCTGCGTTGTTCAACTCGTACAAGCACACCATGGACAACAGTTTTCAGGAACAGATTTCAAGGCTGGTTGCAGCTGGTTCACCTTCGGCGGTCTTCACCAGTGTGTCTGAACCTCTGCTTTGGAAGCTTAAAGGATGCAGCAGACACCCCGAGGCTGTGCGAAAAAAGGAGCCACTGGTTCTGCCTTACATGCACAAAATTGCCCACAATTTGAAGAAAGTTGCAAACAGGCATGATGATCAAGTAGTTTTCTCCGCACCCAACAAGCTGTCGAAGCTCTGTGCCCGCATTTGTTCGCAGAAAGCTAACCTTTCATCCGAAAAGAAGCGCGCCCGGCCAGTTCTGTGTCGCATACCGGGCGTTATTTAATTAATTCCGTTGAGCTGTGGCAAGGTGTACATAGGCCAAACAGGACGCTGCGTTAATGATCGCCTTAGGGAGCATATCTTATTGAAGAATGGTGTGGGTTCACACCTGCCGTTACATTGTGCTTCGTGCGGCTGCGCACCACTATTCCGAGAGACACGTGTGTTAGGACAAATCAGGGAAACGTTAGCACGTGAAGTACTGGAGGCATACCACATACAAAGGAAGGAAAACGAATGAGTCAGTGTTGCGTCGATCACTTTGTACAAGAAAGAATACCTGTTTCTAGATAGTGCTGTGCGATAGCTTTCTGTGTGTGCAAAGTGATAGTCACTTGTGCTGCACCCTCTCCTTGTGCGCATACTGGAAGCATGTATATTTGGGTGATGCGAGGAAAACAAACGAGTTGAAAGTCTGGCTGTCTAGCTCGTCTCCTTCTTTTTTCCTTGCTAATATCTGTTGCGCCACCATCAATTTATTAAGCTATGCACCAACTCGCACAACGTCACACTCTGCTAAAGCAGTCGAACTTCTTTAACTTAAGAGATGCTGATGTAAGAGACAAATTGGCATAAGAGATGCCAGTGGGCCAGCAGTAATAAAGTATGGGTAGATAAGAAAATGCATAGATGGTATTTTGCTTATAAAAGACATCTCATATAAATGTCAAGAGCTTCTGCCAGCAGCATGCCTCTTATATAGGGGTTCACCTGCAGTTCCACCTTTGTTCTTGGCACTTTTCTCAAATGACGGGGTCATTGACCACGCAGCTCACAAGGTCTGTGTGTATAGCAGTGAGGCTGGGGCTCGTAAGAAGTGTTTATTGATCGCATCAGTACAAATTACCTAAATTCCTGAAAAAAGGTTTTCTTGGGCATTGATATGCCGAATACGATGAGATTCAAACCCTGCAAAGACCTCCTTCTCTGATTGTCAGCTGCCATAATTTCTTTTGGAGAAATCCTGGCACACTGGTTGTGATGGCACACCATCGAAATTGTGGCTTTTCAGGCTACTCTTAAGCGTTGAGAACCACAAGAAGTCTACTGGGCTTACATCAGGGCTGATCTAGTGCTGACAAAGCCCTCATATAATACTGACAGACTCCCAAATCTCTGGAGAAACCTGAAAGGTCAACACTTTAACAATGTTCCTGCCATCCGATCAGCTGTCACAGTCTCCAAAAGGGGTGACGGCAGCCGACTTTACAGAAAACCTTTGCAGCATGGGAATCGTGCCGTAAACAGTATGTGATGCCTAAGGAAAGTATATTGTCAAAAACTTGAATAGCATGCACCGATCGAACGAGTAAATTCTTTTTACAAGACCGAATCTCATTACCTTATGGATCGGCCCTATGACATCACTCTCGATGTACGAGGTCATTGGCGCAGACTTTTGTGCCCCCGCCTTTGTAGTGGAAATGCCACTGCCTTCTTAGAGTTGCTCTCGTCATTGCATGCACACGTGGCACGACCCTGATGCGCCCCTACACATGTGGCACGTGTATGCACAAGTGCCTGTCATGCACGTGGCATATGCCCGGCACGTGTACAGGCATATGCTGCCAAAGTGATAAGAGGACAAACCTTCACACGTTATCTTCGTGTTCTGCAGGCCCAGGTTGCAGACGGACTTGTTGCGCATGAGCGCCTCGCGCAGAATGAGCAAGCCGTCGTCCCCGATAGCGTTGTGACCCAAGTTGAGGGTAATCAGGGACTTCGTGGCAACCTGTGTGAAGAGGGCGACACGTCTGGCTCTGAAAAACACGCAATATCTGCCGCCTTCTGCCCATAGTGGGATGCGAAGGACAAACCATCAAGTGAGTTGGTAATTCGTCTTGAAGCATTGATGCGCGAAATAGATGCTAACGCAATAAAGAAACATTAGACAAGAGACACTTGAATACAAATGAACATAACAAAAACCAGCACTGTCATTTGCAGATTGATTGATTGATATGTGGGGTTTAACGTCCCAAAACCACTATATGATTATGAGAGACGCCGTAGTGGAGGGCTCCGGAAATTTAGACCACCTGGGGTTCTTTAACGTGCACCCAAATCTGAGCACACGGGCCTACAACATTTCCGCCTCCATCGGAAATGCAGCCGCCGCAGCCGGGATTCGAACCCGCGCCCTGCGGGTCAGCAGCCGAGTACCTTAGCCACTAGACCACCGCGGCGGGGCCTGTCATTTGCAGAAGCCAAATTCCTGTGTTGAAAGAAAAAGTAGCACGTGAAATAGAAGAAGCTTTCTTTTTAACACTTTCAGATGCCTTTCATTAAGAACGGTCATTAAACTGAGTCAAACTTACACATTACTTCAAGACACTCCATATTTCATTGCAACAAAAATAATGCCATAATATATCATTTTTAATATTTGGTAATAATTAATCTGAATGAAAGTGTAATTGAACATCTATTCATCATGAATTAATCAATGGAATGAAGTAACAGAATTCTGGGGGCTCATGTTTGTTTCACACAACCGTAACAAAAATGACCAGATCCTGAAATCATTCATGTTATATTTTTGCTTCAATAAAAGTAAATATCAGGCTAGAAATTTAATGAGAAATCACCTTCGTTTATGTTCATTTTAAGCTAAAAAATGATGCGGAAGTAAGATAGCTGGCTGGGCGGGTTGGTTGAAATGTATGGGTTTGAACAGTGCAAAATACAGGATCACGAAGGAGAACAGACATATGTCCTAAGCTTATTTTCTTTCTTAGTCGTGTCTCATAAGAACAAAAGCTCTTATGAGCCCACAACAGCCAATTTTGGCGGCTTAGTCGCCTGCCTCAACTGCTGCCGGTATCTGTTACTGCTACCGTGCGCAACGAGGAACAATGTCCACCAGTGAGTGGGATCTAACAACAGGCCCTGTGCACGACAGTCTAGTATACTACCACAGAGCCACACCAGTTTGTCAGACTCCTTTGCAAGAATTCTTTATGCAGACATCATGTTGGGCGAGGAATCGCAGCAACAGATGTAATATAGCATGGTTAAAAGATAAAAAAAGACCAGGTACCACACGATGCAACTTACGTAACAAGTGGGTCGATTAGCAGCCACAATGATAAAAGGTTCAACCATAAGTCTTCATCATCATCAGCCACAGCCTCAACAACGAGCACATAGCACGCCTAACAGCTAGATGTGTATTGACTAGCTCGCTTTTCAGTGTAACGATGATTATTGGCATAGTAAGTAGTTCCCTACTTTGAAAATTATGATGATTTATGAAAAAGTTATTACAGGACTTGTAGCATTTGCCCCAGAAGAGTTGATAGGGGGCCCCAGAAAGACCGCTTCTCCAGCTTCCGTTTAACTGAGCTACAAATTTCCGAAGTTCTGTTGTTGCTGATGTTTTGGAACTGACAAGGTAAATCATATGTGTTTGTGGTGCTCACCAGGGCCCGCGAGATGTGCCTCATGCCTGCCGGCGAAATGCCGTTGTTCCAGAGCACCAGAGTCTTGAGCCCCTTGTCGGCGCTGTCGGGCTGCTGCGCTATTCCGTCCGATAGATGCGATACGCCAATGTCCTGCAAGAATGGAAGTGCGGTCAGACACCGACATACGAAACACAGACGTGACGAATTACCATTCGAGATATACTGAACCTAAAAAAATATTTTAATGTTTGCACTATGTCGCACAAAGCTCGGCACAGCGAAGCGCAGGCCCGTTGCTGCTCGTACTCTTCGTCGACTGACATGTCTATCATCCGGATGTGCGGCTTCCTCCTAGAAAATATGCACTTTCTTAGGATGACCCGCAACTCGATGTACACGAGTAGGTGCAGACAGGCCACGTGCTATGGCGCGAAGGTTGTGCGCGATGTCTCCATCGATGAATGCGGCTTGCTTGGTTCCTCTTTATTTCACTTTTTTTTCTCTCTCTCTACTTCTTTTTCTCTCTTTTTTTGATGTTCTTTTCTCCGTATCTCTTTTCCTTTTAGGAGCGAAGCTCCTTAGGCTTGCATGATGTCCATTGTCATCGTCGTCGTAGGTCCTCACTGGACCGAAACACAGATGTTACGTATACTGTACAAAGAGCATTCATTATGTGCATATGGTTTAAGAAGAGATTGTACTCTTTGTGTCCATCTGTATGCCCGTGCACCCACCCGCGCATCTATACGTCCATCCATGCTTTCTTTTATATACTGGCCGACCACTTCAACGTCGACATTATGAACCTTATAACCTAGCTTCTCTCCATCATCAGCATTCACTTCATGCTTCATCTGCCAATCTACATTTCTTCCAGACTTTCTCTCTTTTGTTAAGACATTTTTTTTGTGCTACACTTTATTCTCTCCCCCAGCACCATCACGTATCTCCTCTCACTCACTTCCCTCTCCCACCTTCTTGCTACTCTATACCATACAAAGCTACGCTACACTGTGCAGAGCGCCTGGATGGCCGATTGATCAGAGCACTTGCCTTTCCATCAAGAATACACTGGTTCCGATTCCATGTGGTCGATAACTTTTTTTTTGCAAGAATTTCTCTATTTTTGTCTTTCTTTCAGTCTGTTTGTTTCTTTGTCTCCCAATTTCTCTCTGCACTCATTCTCTCATCCATCAAAGATCAACTTATCACAGACCACGCTGTAGAGGCGATGTACTGAGACTTGTCAAAATTCTGTGGCACATACCTGCTTATGACGATGGTTTGCAACGGAGTCGACATTTCACAGCTGGCTTAGACAGCCTTGCTGTTTAGAAGTTCAAGCAGCTTCGCCGAACCAATGTAGCAAAAGCAGCAGATCTGGTGGCAACACTGATATTTGATATGTGGGGTGTAACGTCCTAAAACCACCATGTGATTATGACAGACGCCGTAGTCGAGGGCATCGGAAATTTCGACCACCTGGGTTTTTTTACTGGCACCCAAATCTGAGCACACGGGTTTACAGCATGTCTGCCTCCATCGAAAGTGCAGCCACCGAAGCCAGGATACGATCCCACGACCTGCGGGTCAGCAGCCGAGTACCTTAGCCGCTAGACCACCGCGGCGAGCTCATACTGCTACTTGATTGTTTCACTTTGCTCTATAAAAGTTCTTCCGCCATCTGCCAACATGAAAGCTCAGTTTTCCTATCCAAAGCCACATAACGTTACTTGCCACGCATGTAACACATAGCTGCTCTATATTGTGACAGAGGCCAGCACAATTCACGAAGGGGCCTGCTTGCCTATTGACTCTCCCCGACAGCGTCGCTATTTGCACATATTGTGTGAAATTCTAGAAAGCACAGCGAGTGTCCTGAATGAAACATCAACCGTTTGCATTTCCTTGCTCTGCTTGCCCTTTGCCTAGAACACAATCTATATACATATATATTACAGAGAGTGCATGACATCAGTTGTGGCCAAATATTTTCATTAGAGCTTCCTTTTTTTTATTCAACCAGAGGTTAGTAGTGGATTTATGACTGTGGCAAATGCCTGCTGGGAGCTTCTTCACATTCCACAGGGACTTTCCACTAACCTCAACATTAAAATGCTCCACTTTTGAAACAGTGCCTCTACAATATCAGTATGCAACCAACATGATGTACTGCTGAAGAGGGCTCAATGTCTTGATTGGCCATAGTGTTCGTTGTACTTATCGTAAAACCACCCACGACATTCAATGTTTCGCACATGTGTGCTGATGTAATGAAAAGCCAGCGTGGCCCATACAGCGCATGCGTGTCTTAGGGCATGGGTTTTAATGCTGTGAGACTAAATGAACACGCACAATGAAAGTATTTAATGAAATGCGTAAATAACCCTTGATTTCCATGTGATAACTAGACCTTAGAGTACTATCAGGCAAATGAGTATTGGATATGTGTTCAAGATAGCTCACTTGTTACCAAACACAGAAAACACGAGCATTGTCCTCTTGGTGCGTGGTATTGCAACACAGTATGTCTTGTTTAAACAAAGCAATAAGGTTTCTCTTTTTCTTTCAGTCTTCTTTATGACAAGCGCAAGTTTCATACAGTGATTTGTGAATGTTACCGAGACGGCAAAGCAAACTAGGCATGTTTATAACAGCGAAAACTGTTACGAGACCACAGCACCACCTGATTTCGCTGCCATAGTTATCTGCCGCCATCGCTGCTGATGTCCGTATTGCTATCGTGCATGAGAAAACAATATCCAGAGTTGAGTGGGCGTTGAACCCCCGGTCTTTGTATGACAGTTGAGTGTTCTACCAATGAGCCATGCCAGTGCTTGAAACTACTGCAGAAAGACGGTACACAGGTGTCACGTCGGGCAGTGAGTCACGTCAACGGAGGCATATAGTGTGAGTAAAGTAAGAACTGGGCGTCAATGTAAATTATGTCACAGGTGGACGGTTTGAAGCTTCGAATTACCACTTATTACGAAGGGTATCAGCCCTAATTTTTTATTCTCTTCAGCCCCAGCATCAATCAAGTGCACAAAATGA
The DNA here is from genome assembly GCF_043290135.1 of Rhipicephalus microplus. Taxonomy (NCBI): domain Eukaryota; kingdom Metazoa; phylum Arthropoda; class Arachnida; order Ixodida; family Ixodidae; genus Rhipicephalus; species Rhipicephalus microplus. Next base: position 171,765,635 of record NC_134705.1, read on the forward strand.
CTAACAGATGTGTTGCAGGTACCTCGCTTCTTTGCAGAATGATTAATAATGTCACAGTGGGTACTCCCCTACTTCCAAATTTAATGATGACTTATGGCATGGTGGGTACCTTAGAACAGTGCTTGTAGCACTCCTTGCAAGAGAGTTTACAAGGGTTTATAGGGAAGCCGCTCCTCGAGCTTTTGTTGTGGCTTTGATGCATATTCACACAGGCCCGCTGTTTTTGTGACAGGGGCACACAATCTGCGCACGAGCCCTGGCCAGTACATGCAGTATATACACTCACTTGCAGACTATTCCCACGCAAGTCGAGGTACTCCAGGCGCGTGTTGGCCCGCAGCAAGTTTGCCAGCTGCAGACCGTCGGCACACGACATCCCATTGTCGCCGAGGTAGAGCTCTTTCAGAGCTGGGTTCAGCTTCAGTGCTGCCACTGTGGAGGGAAACACGAAAGCAAGCGATTTAGCCACACTTGCCACCACGACCTTCACTTGTTCTTTGAAGAGTTCAGTGAGATAACATGTGCAGTTTTTGGTAAGGGGCAAACTAAATGCAGTCGAACCAAACATGATGCCTGCAGGGCTGTCCATTTATTTTCCATTAGGGTAGGAGAGACTCACGAATTCAAGTGAGACATCAAAGTCTTTAGTATATAGAATGATATTCGCAATTGTTCGAGATCATGTTGTGGTGAAGCTGGTCTTTAAAGATAACGTGGGCTCAGCTATATGACTTCGAGCAGAAATAAGGACGATATGACCTGAACTGAAGATGATGGAGACGAAAGTATGTGGGTTACTAAACCCTAAATTGTTTTGTTTTGATTCGTTAGTACTGTATATAATGTTCTAAGTAGCTTGTGAAGCGATATATAACATTTAGTAAGTACTCTTTAGTATACTATTTTTGATATGTGACATGTCCTTTTTCTTATTGTTGAATGAGCTCTAACTAGCCTTCGATTACAAGTTCAGATGAGTTTCTCACGTCAGTGTATTTGTATCAACAGTTTTAAGTCAATAAATTTAATTTAAAGTACTTTCCAGTGTCCGCTTCACCCTTAACTGGCCGAGTCTGAATTCACAACAGATTCAGAAACGAAAATTAGGCAACGACTCTTTTTGCAAAACGGCCTGCCTTTGGTCGTCTGCTTCTTAGGTGTAACAGATGGAAATGCACAGCTCTTGGAACGCAACATCACTGGTCTTCAGCCATCGTTGTCGTCAAAAACAAGCGTGGTCATAACCTAGCGCTTAAGCTATGATGCAACAGGATCAACTGAGTAAGGTTACCCCCCCCCCCTTTACAAACAACGTATCAACACTCTTCAAATATAACATGTCTCTCTATATCTAAGCTTACCAAATCAAGCCAACTGACTTGTCTGTTGGTTTCAGTAGATTCTGTCTAACAAAGAAACGAGCCTCTTGGTCCATTCCCCTTCTTTCGTACTTCTACTGATCAAAGAGTTCATGTCATGACTATCATCAACATCTAGTGCAAACCTCGAGGCAGGACTCCTGAAGAACTCCGAAAGGTGTATCACTTCTCGTTCATTTCTTTCTCTAGGGTCACCATTCAGAAACATTGTGGCATATTTCGATAAAGGCAATCAGTTCCCATGAGCCGAATTACACACTTCACGGTGATCTTTCAGCGTTCACAACCCACAAAGACGCAGTGTCGAAAACAAATGAGTGCTTAATGCGTATACTTGTCCCTCGCGCGCACTGGAACATCACTGTGAATAGCAACCAGCTCACCCAACTTTCGGCACTACAGCGTTACACAAAAGAGGTCAGAGGTATGAAGCAGTAGCGACAGGTGCGGCTCGGGTGCTCACAGCCATACAGACCAGGAGTACTGACCTAAAATGACGAGCGAACGGCCCGTGAGGGAGCAGTTCTCGAGGTGCAGGGAGTTGAGGTGCGAGCCGAGCCTGAGCGCCCGTCCGAGGACGAGCAGGGTCTGCTCGCTCAGTGCTGTGCCTCTGGCGTCCAGGTGCTGCAAGCAGGGAGTCTGCGGAGAATGCGGCGATGAGAAATTATTAGCTTGTGTTTAGCTAAGTACGAGTGGCAGTAATGAATGAAAACAGAGAAATTTTCAGGGCTCTTTTTTTTTGTTGTTGAACACAATCTCAATGACACCAGCAGGCAAAAAAATACCAGGTCTGTGTTGAAGGTGCAGCACAGTGACAGTGAAAGCGGGAAGAGCGGCCTTTCAGAGCCTTTTCTGAACACTCTTTGGGTAACTGCTACAAGCACGCTTGCTGAGTGTCCACTAGGTCATAAATAATAATAATTTCTGTCTAGTCGGCGAGGATTCACTATGCTATCCTTCGTAATTCTTTGGAGAAGCGTGGTATTTGCTAAACACTTCTAACAAATCTTGCATTGAATTCAGTGGCTGACGATGATAAAGAATTACGCCTTCAGTGGGTATGTGCCACAGTTAATAGGTGATGAAGAACAAGCTTTTGTAATGTGTTGGAGCATTGGACAACCCACTCGTTACGCAATTCACATTGTGTGACACCTAGTTGTTTCTTTGCAGTTTTAAAATGCTTTATTACTTATATTAACACAATTCCTTGCCCGACATCAAGCCTGCCTAAGGCAAGTTTGTGTACAAGTCCAAAGCATTAAAAAAAAAAAAAATTGGCATGGCTCAGTGGTAGAATACTGGGCTGGCATGCAATGGACCTTACTTCTAATCTCACTATGTTACCACATGTCCTCGGTGTTTTTTTTATTCGAGTTTTTTTTTTGTTATTTCATGCGATTACAAACACCGGCGGCGGCGGACAACAAGGGTGCTGCGCGTGACTCTTGTTGTGATACCATAACAGCTTTAGCTGTAAAAAGTGTTTCACACTCGCCATCATAGCTACATGGTCAACACTGAACAACACTACCACATATAAGTCCACTATATCCAATAAAGTGGATGGTTGGTTGGCTGCCACTGTAGTTCGATTGGTAACACACTGAACGCATTATTTGCTGCTTGCAGGTTTTGTCCTTGCCAACGGCAAGTTGTCTTTTCGTTCTAATTTCTGTACGTTTATACCATAAATATTAAAAATAATTTCGCCTAAACTTAGCTTAGCTTAATTGTCTG